>NW_027457317.1:127500-136639 GCF_040206685.1 Ascaphus truei
CCAAGTCCAACGGAAGGAGCAGTCGTTCCAGCAAGGACGGAGTCCAAATGCTGGTCCCCGCAGAGACCCTCATCTCCTTCCAGATGTCGGCTCGTCGCAAAATGAGAGGAACTTCCGAGGACGTCGCCCACAGGACCCACCAGATGCCTGGTCCCCAGTATCCGGTCCAGCGGAGCCCTATCCACAGCCCCCTCCTGCGAGGGAACCCTCTCCATGTTCCGCCTGCGGAGAGCAAGGACACCGGTATTTGGACTGTCCACTGATGGAGTGTTCATTCAGTAGAACAGTCGCCTCGGCTTTTACTGAGGAAAATTACAAGCCCTGGCTACTTCCAGCCTTGATTGGGGGAAAAAACGTCCAGGCCCTTGTAGATTCAGGCTCTGGGAAAACTCTGGTCCTCCAGGAACTGTTACCGCCCAACGTGTGTTCTTTTGACTCCCCATGGAGCATAGAATGTATACGCGGCGATGTAAAACGCTATCCGACGGCCAAAATCCGGCTACAGGTAAAAGGTCAGGAGGCTTACCTCGAAGTAGGAGTCGCTCCTTGGCTCCCTGCCCCCGTTGTGCTCGGTCGGGACTTGCCTTTCTTTTCGGACCTAATGGACCCAGTCTTTCACGAGGAGCCTCCTTCTAGGGCTCAGGAGAACCCTGGCAAACTGTTCCCATTCTCGGCAGACCTTTTTCCCAGTAGACACCGGGTTCAAAAGACTAAAAAGCAAAGACGCTTGGACAAACAGGACTGGTTGCAGAAATCTGGGCCTAAAGGTGACCATTCTAGTAGTCAGAGGTCACAAGTGATGGCTGGGGATGGCCAAAGGGAGGGGGATATGGGCCCTGGAGATTTACCATACCTGTACCTCCCTGACTTTCGCCAGAAGCAAAGGGAAAACCCAGTCCTTGCTAGACAGTATGACAAGGTGGTGAAAATTGATGAACAGATTTTAGATGCACAGGGGGTGATAGTATTCCCCCATTTTGAGCTATCAAAGGATATCCTATATAGGGTGAATAGGCAGACACAAACAGGGGAGGTCACGAGACCGATATTGGTTCCCAAGGCGTTTGTTAAATCTGTGTTCACTCTAGCCCATACTGTCCCTTGGGGTGGTCACCTGGGCAGGGATAAAACATTGGACCGTATTTCATCCCGATTCTATTGGCCAGGGATGCATAGTGATATTGCTAAGCTATGTGCAGCATGTCCGGAGTGCCAGCTAACTAGTCCAAAAGGACAAAAAACAGCCCCCTTGGTTCCTCTACCCTTGGTATCAGTTCCCTTTGAGAGGATTGGGGTACACTTGGTAGGACCTCTAGAACCTTCTGCGAAAGGACACAGGTTTATCCTTGTAATAGTGGACTATGCAACAAGGTATCCTGAGGCGTTCCCCCTGAGAACAGCAACGGCGAAGCAAGTAGCCAACACGTTGTTGGAACTGTTCTCACGGGTTGGACTTCCCCAGGTTATGTTGACAGACCAAGGTACAAATTTCATGGCTAAACTGATGCAGGATGTCTTAAAGTTACTAGAGGTTAAGTCTGTTCGGACATCAGTCTACCATCCACAGACTGACTGATTGGTGGAAAGATTTAACCGAACTCTAAAAGGGATGCTGAGGAAATTTGTATTATTCAGAGAAGAGAGCCTGGGATGAACTTCTCCCTTTTCTGCTGTTTGCAGTGCGGGAAGGTCCCCAGGCCTCCATGGGATTCTCTCCATTTGAATTGCTCTATGGCCGCCAACACCAGGGTATCCTAGACCTCCTAAAGGAGTCCTGGGAGGAACAGCAGTCCCCTTCTAAGAATACCCTGCAATATGTACTAGACCTTAGGAAGCGCCTAGATGTGGTCTGCCATTTTGCCAGGGAGAATCTTAGATCAGCCCAGGACAGTCAGGAGAGACATTACAATCAGAATGCTCGCATGAGAGTGTTTCACCCAGGAGACCAGGTGATGTTATTGTTACCCAGTTGCGAGAGTAAACTCCTGGCCAAATGGCAGGGCCCATTCGAAGTACTCCACCGTACGGGTGATGTGGATTACGAGATCGCTCAACCAGGGTCCAGGAAGGGTAAACAAATTTACCATGTGAACTTTCTGAAACCCTGGAAGATGCAGCGGTCTCTATTCATCCACCCGGTGGAGGAGGAAACAGACTTGGGTCCTCAGCCTCCATGGGAGAACATCGTGAGTGACGATAAAATCCCAATGGGTAAACAGTTGTCCTCTGAACTAAAAGGGGACTTGTTAGCAATAATTATACAATTCCAGGATGTTTTTTCTGACTTACCAGGACAAACTAACATAATTTCCCATGCAATCGAGACAGCACCTGGGGTAAAAGTACGTTCCCGTCCTTATAAGTTGCCTGAAAGTCCTAGGGCTCTGGTAGAGAAGGAGGTACAAGAAATGTTACACATAGGAGTGATTGAGGAATCATGCAGTGAGTGGTGTAGTCCACTAATTATGGTCCCTAAACCCGATGGGAAGGTAAGATTTTGTGTGGACCTCCGAAAGGTCAATGCGGTATCCAAGTTTGACGCATATCCGATGCCAAGGGTGGACAAATTAATTGACGCCCTTGGTAACGCGGAATATATATCCACGTTGGACTTGACAAAAGAATACTGGCAAATACCCTTAGAGGAAAAGTCCAAATGCAAAACAGCCTTTGCCACTCCCATGGGTTTATACCAGTTTGTGACAATGCCATTTGGACTGCATGGAGCCCCAGCCACATTTCAGAGACTCATGGATAAGTTACTGAGGCCCCATAGTGCTTATGCCGCAGCCTACCTAGATGACATTGTCATTTATAGTAAACACTGGCGGGCCCATCTAAATAGGCTGAAAGTGGTCCTCAAATCTCTAAGAGAGGCAGGGCTCACAGCCAACCCTAAGAAATGTGCCTTGGGTAAAGTGGAAACCAAATATTTAGGGTATGCAGAGGGAGGTGGAAAAGTAAGGCCACTAGCCGACAAGGTAGCTGCCCTGAAAGAAGTTCCGACCCCCCAAACAAAAACGCAGGTATGCTCTCTACTGGGTTTAGCAGGGTACTACCGGCGGTTCATCCCCAACTATTCGGAAGTGGCAGCCCCTTTAAAGGACCTCACAAAAAACTGTGCCCCTACACAAGTGGTGTGGTCAAGGGATTGTCAGAGAGCCTTCGAGGACATAAAAAGGTGTCTATCAGAGGGTCCCATCCTTAGAAGCCCAGACTTCAACAGCCCTTTTATAGTGCAAATAGATGCATCAGAGATAGGGCTAGGGGCAGTGTTGTCACAACAGTTTGAGGGAGTTGAACATCCTATTCTTTTCCTGAGTAGGAAATTGTTCCCAAGGGAAAAAAACTACTCAGTGATTAAGAAAGAGTGCCTCGCATTAAAGTGGGCAATCGAGGCTTTGAGGCATTACCTGGCAGGAGTCCATTTTACTTTGGTGATGGATCATGCTCCACTGAAGTGGTTAAATAGCATGAAGGATTCCAATACTAGATTGACTAGGTGGTATATGGCCCTCCAACCCTTCTCATTTGAGATTCAGCATAGGCCGGGAAAAGAGAACGCAAATGCTGACTTCTTTTCTAGAGCAGGGGTGGAGGTCGGGCTTCAGCCGTGCGTAGCCCCAGCCACACACTAACAGGGGAGGAATGTGACAGGGTAAATAAAAGCCACCAGTTATATGCCTGGCAACCTATGTCTAGTCTGCAGTGCAGCACTGACTAGGTTAACTTCAGCTGGGAACCTCAGGACAATTAGTTGGATCCCAGCTGCCTAATCAAGGTGTTTTAAAACCCAGGCTGTAGACACATGGATCTTGGCTGTTGAT
Organism: Ascaphus truei; assembly: GCF_040206685.1. Taxonomy (NCBI): domain Eukaryota; kingdom Metazoa; phylum Chordata; class Amphibia; order Anura; family Ascaphidae; genus Ascaphus; species Ascaphus truei. The sequence continues at coordinate 131,328 of NW_027457317.1, forward strand.
GAGAGAGGAGTAAGAAGTAAAGAGATTCCTGAAAACAAGGTCTGAGTAGCAAAGTTGTTGTATTGTGAACTGTCTGTCCCCTGCATAGAAAAAGGGTAGCTGCCTTATATATAAACTGTCTGCTAAAGAGAAACTGTTTTGTTTGGTTTGCTGAAGAAAAAGCCATTTTCGTTTTTGCTGATGAAAAGCTATTTTTGTTTTGTGTGTTGTATATCTTTTAAGGCTAAATAAAACAGCCTTGTCAAGAAACCCACGTGTTTAGTTGCATGTACCCTGCAACACTGCTCCACTCCACGGTTTGGAGATTTACCAAGGGGAATCCAGACCAGGACTTCTAGCTCTCCCAGCTTTCACAGGACTGGAGCAGCTGATTGAGCAGGGAGATGATTAATAGGTTGCTCTAAACAGAGCAAGACAGAGCTGTTTTGACTCTCAAGAGGAGGGTGTGCTGAAAAGCTGTGTTATGCTGAGAAAAAGACTTTTGTTTTGTTTGTTTGATTTACTCCTGTTATCTGCGGTAGCATTTGTATGGCAAAATTAACAGGTCAAGCTTTTCACCTCTGTGTCAGAAAACTATCTCCTCTACCTGGAAGGCTGTGTGAAAGTGCTTATCCTTGGACAAAAGGTAGAGAGCAAGAAGGTACTTTGTCACATATGGTGGAGAATGCGTGCATCACACTGACAAGCCTGTAAGATGCAAAAGGGAATAGAGGAAGTAGTCACAGCCAGCCCTGATCCAATCCACATCTACAGAACATGAAATCAACAACAGGCTTGCTGAGGGTTATGCCACACAGCAAGAAACCAACAGCAGGCTCGTTGAGAGTAATTCAGAAGTTTGAATGGGATAGTTGTGCTGGTTTGCAGAATCTAATAGGCAGTCTTTCTTTAGCAGAGTGCTGCCAGAAGCAATGGATTGCTTCCTCACCCTCCCAGTGGAGGCAGTATGCAAGTGGCTTATCTCCCGGGTGCCCAAATTAGAAGAAAAAGGGCCGAACACGGTGAGTAAGCAAAATAGGATTTATTAAGTGCAAAAACAGCAAAAAACAAGGTAACACTCACGATACAGCTTAGGCAACAGCCCAGCATCAGCCCGATCGTCCGGTCCAGCTCCTCTCACCAGTGTGCCTCCCGTGATCGCGTCCAACGGCGGGACCGGAAGAGGAGGGCTTACCGGATGTCAGCAGGCTGGCTGGGTCCTTCAGTCAATGGGCTCCGGCAGGGAACTACGTGTTTCGCAGTGATGCTTCAATCACGGGAGGCACACTGGTGAGAGGAGCTGGACCGGACGATCGGGCTGATGCTGGGCTGTTGCCTAAGCTGTATCGTGAGTGTTATCTAGTTTTTTGCTGTTTTTGCACTTAATAAATCCTATTTTGCTTACTCACCGTGTTCGGCCCTTTTTCTTCTAATTTGGGCACCCGGGAGATAAGCCACTTGCATACTGCCTCCACTGGGAGGGTGAGGAAGCTATCCATTGCTTCTGGCAGCACTCTGCTAAAGAAAGACTGCCTATTAGATTCTGCAAACCAGCACAACTATCCCATTCAAACTTCTGACAGACAGCAGGCTATACAAAAGCCTGCTAATCACCCGCTCACACCAACCCTTTTTATTCCACTTACCCCCAATCTTAGATCTGCTCACAAATTGATCAATTTACCATAGAATTTTATTTAAGATTTTTAAGATTTTTTTTAAGAATTTTTATTTTATATTTTATGAGACAACTTTTATCAATGTATACTGTTTGGCTACCTAAACACTGATTACGTGTTCCTTATCTTCTCATTTCATCTTTTGAGCGAAATCCCGTGCGCTGACCAACCCTCCATCTCCACTGCAACTACAAGAAGATTCCAGGCTTTAACTTCTCTACAGGTCCAGCTGCAGAAAACAACAAGGGCAAGTATACACTACCCTTCATTTGGTTACACATTTCAACTTAGGTATCATTACAAGCCAAAAAAACAAGGGAGCGCCCCAGCCTCTTTTCTTTTTGTCGCTGAGGGTAATGCCACACAGCAGGAAAACAAGGCAATATTGCAGAGACTGGTGCTTGCCCAGGCTGAAGCTCATCAACTGCTCAGAGAGGAGCTGCAAAATATCGCCCATGCTTTACATCAGGAGATCCAGGGCCTATCTGAGAGGCTTACTGGAGATGCTGCAGAAGCACATCCTAGAGTGACTAACTACCTGCAAAAGATGGTGGCTGCAGATGATGTAGAGGCCTACCTGATGGCGCTTTAGAGGACGGCGGAGAGAGAAAAATGGCCTTTGGCTGAATGGGCAAGTCTGCTAGCACCGTTCCTGTGTGGGGAGGCCCAGAAAGCATACTATGATCTGGAACCAGCTCAAGCCAGTGATTACAGCGAGCTGAAAAAGGAGATCCTGGCGCACCTAGCACAACAGCAGTCCGTGCCCAGAGGTTTCACTCCTGGACCTACAACCTGGATAAAGCCACAAGATCACAGATGTTTGACTTAATATATCTTGCCAGAAAGTGGTTACAACCGGAAATCAACACATCCAGCCACATTGTGGAGCAACTAGTGATGGACCGATTTCTGAGAGGCTTACCTGTTGCCCTTAGTCGCTTGGTCAGCCAGAGTGATCCCCAAATGGCTGACCAGTTAGTCGTGTTTGTAGAATGGTACAGTGCAGCTGGAGAATGGCTGCAACCCCCTATCCAGGGTCAGCCTCAGAACCGGAAGGTCCAGAGCCCCAGCAAAATTGGTAAGACTGTTCCAGGGAAAAGTGGGAATTTTGATGAACAGGTTGGGGTCTATAACCCCAGGGACATAACCACAAAGGAAAGGAACTTTGTTAAGTGGGAAGAACCTATAAGGGACTATGCTGTAAAATGTTTTAAATGTCGAGAGTTTGGACATATGGCAAAGGATTGTCCTAGAATGGTTGAACCCATGGAATGTAATGTGGGTAGTAATAATGAGGATGATTACTCAATGTATGCCCAAACTGTGTGTTCTGCAAACAAAAATGGTTGTCTGAATAGTTGCCCTTGGTTTCCGTGCAGGTAGAGGGAAAAAGGGTTCAGGCATTACTTGACTCAGGGAGTATGGTTACCCTCATAGACCCAGATTTGGTAAATGGTATTCAGGTAGATGACTCCCAACAGATTGATATTTCCTGTATACATGGGGATGTACATAACTACTCCACTGCTGAAGTATATGTTGAGTCACAGTGTGGCTCTGTAAATTGGCGAGTTGGTCTTGTACCAAAATTAGCCCATGACATGATTATTGGTAGAGTTTTTCCCCATTTTCTAAGTTTATGGCCAGCTGCTGAAAAACTTGCCACTAGTTCGTCAGATGAATTTGCTGACATTTTGGGAGACGAACTAGACAGCACAAATAAGTCTGGGAGTAAACAGCCATACCCTGTAAAAGCACTAGTGGGCGACAACCCAGAGCTGTGTGTTGATTGAAGTGCTAGTTGGTTAAAGTGTGTGCAGTTAGAACCAGAAGCAGTTTGAACAAGGAAGCGGTTAAACAAGGTATAGTTTATTGAAGTACAGTTTACTGTTAGTACTTCTAAACTTCATAGTTGATAGAATGAGAAGGATTAAAAATGCCACTCAATGCACATCTTGCCACATGTATGTGCACTTGGAGCAGCTGTTCCAAGGAGCATACCACTGTGGGAAGTGTGAGCAGGTGGTCTCTTTAGAATCAGAGATTGCTGATCTAAAGAGGCCACTTGCAATATTGAGGGACATTGGCAATCTTGAAAGGGAATTAGAGCTCACTAGCAGGCCCTTGCTTCGACTGGTGGTGCAGATGGTGGCGCTGTTAGTGAGGAGCAGGTAGGTAGCTGGGTGAAGGGGAAGCAGGGGCAATAGGGAGAGGCAGGTCGTTTCTGAGCTGACATATCCCAATAGATTTGCCATGTTGAGTGAAGATATTGGGAATGTTGGGGCAGAAATGGCAAGGCTAGGGGAGACTAATTCCTCTAGCAGCCAGCGGAATAGTTCCTCCAGCACAGTGGGGACTCAGGATGCTCAGATGCAAAGAAAGATTGTGGTGGTAGGGGACTCCATTATTAGGAAGGTAGATAGGGCAATCTGTTGCCGGGACCGCATGAACCGAACAGTTTGTTGTCTCCCGGGTGCTCGGGTTCGGCACATTGCGGATCGGGTAGACAGATTGTTGGGGGGGGCTGGGATTGACCCGGCGGTCTTGGTACATGTTGGCACCAATGACAAAGTTAGAGAAAGATGGAGGGTCCTAAAAAATGATTACAGGGATCTAGGCCAAAAGCTTAAGGCAAGGACCTCCAAGGTAGTATTTTCTGAAATGCTACCAGTACCATGCGCAACCACAGGGAGACAGTCAGAGATCAGGGAGGTTAATGCATGGCTAAGAAAGTGGTGTAGGAAGGAGGGGTTTGGGTTTTTAGAGCACTGGGACTCCTTTTCTGAGAGGTGCCATCTATATTCTAGGGACTGATTGCACCTCAATGAAGAGGGATCTTCTGTGCTAGGGGGGGGAATGCTAAAAAGGTTGGAGGAGATTTTAAACTAGGATGGAGGGGGGAGGGGAATGAAACAGATAATGAACTAAATGGAATAGATGAGGATACAAGGTGGTATGGAGGTAGAATGGGGGCAAGTGCAAGTTTGACAAGCAGTGAGATACCCATAGTAAATAGAGATAATAATAGAAAACTTCTAAAGACTAAACCAAGTGGGAGCAGAAAGGAAGGAGCAGATAAGATAATAGTACAGGCTGAAAAAAAACTTAAATGCATGCTTGCTAATGCAAGAAGCCTGACAGATAAAATAGGGGAGCTTGAATTAATTGCTACAAGGGAGCAGTATGATATCATAGGCATTACTGAAACATGGTGGGATGAAACTCATGACGGCATCGTTAATTTAGAGGGTTATTCTCTTTTTCGGAAGGTTCGAACAAATAGAAGGGGAGGTGAGTATGTCTATATGTTAAACCAGATCTAAAACCTATTATAAGGGATGATGTCTATGAAGGGAATGATGAAAATGTAGAGCCCTTGTGGCAATCTTTAAAACATTGTTAGAAAAGCACACGTATCAGTGTATACCCTTTGGTAATAAGTATAAAAGAAATAAGTCAAAACCAATGTGGCTAAATAAACAGGTAGTGGAGGAAATGGACAAGAAGAGGAGGGCGTTTAGAATCTTTAAGTAAGAAGGGACAGAGACATCGTATCAGAATTATAAGGAATGTAACAAAAATTGCAAAAGGGCAATTAAATTTGCAAAAATGGATAATGAAAAAAGATTGCAATAGAAAGTAAGGTCAACCCTA
>NW_027457318.1:0-136472 GCF_040206685.1 Ascaphus truei
CAGCCCCCCTCTCCTATGATTGGTTGCTGCTCTCGTACAGGAGCCGCGATTGGTCCCCTGTCAATGTCAGAAAAGGCGCGCCAGTTTTGCTGTCTCCATGGCGACCATGGCGGCCGCCGGAGATCGGCCTGCAGCGCGGCCCGGCTTCCAGGTTACCTCCCCGCCGGTGAAGATGTTAGCGGGGCGGCTGAGGGAATGCGTGCGGCGGCGGCCCGGTTCCTTCTGGCTGGAGAAAGGAGCCGGCGGGCTGGAGGTGGGCCTGGTGTGGATGCAGGGCCGGGTGCTGCACGTACGGCCCGAGCGCGGCGTCACCGTGCGGCTGAGCGACGACACTCACACCTTCACCGTGTGCGGGGCCGACCGGGTGCCCAAGGGCAAGCCCTGCCTGCAGCCAGGTAACCGGGGGGTCCGCACGCCCTGCCTGCAGCCAGGTAACCGGGGGGGTCCGCAAGCCCTGCCTGCAGCCAGGTAACCGGGGGGTCAGCAAGCCCTGCCTGCAGCCACGTAACCGGGGGGTCCGCAAGCCCTGCCTGCAGCCAGGTAACCGGGGGGGTCAGCAAGCCCTGCCTGCAGCCAGGTAACCGGGGGGGTCAGCAAGCCCTGCCTGCAGCCAGGTAACCGGGGGGGTCAGCAAGCCCTGCCTGCAGCCAGGTAACCGGGGGGGTGAGCAAGCCCTGCCTGCAGCCAGGTAACCGGGGGGTCCGCAAGCCCTGCCTGCAGCCAGGTAACCGGGGGGGTCCGCAAGCCCTGCCTGCAGCCAGGTAACCGGGGGGTCAACAAGCCCTGCCTGCAGTCAGGTAACCAGGGGGGGTCAGCAAGCCCTGCCTGCAGCCAGGTAACCGGGGGGGTCAGCAAGCCCTGCCTGCAGCCAGGTAACCGGGGGGTCAGCAAGCCCTGCCTGCAGCCACGTAACCGGGGGGTCCGCAAGCCCTGCCTGCAGCCAGGTAACCGGGGGGGTCAGCAAGCCCTGCCTGCAGCCAGGTAACCGGGGGGGTCAGCAAGCCCTGCCTGCAGCCAGGTAACCGGGGGGTCCGCAAGCCCTGCCTGCAGCCACGTAACTGGGAGGTCCGCAAGCCCTGCCTGCAGCCACGTAACCGGGGGGGTCCGCAAGCCCTGCCTGCAGCCAGGTAACCGGGGGGGTGCGCAAGCCCTGCCTGCAGTCAGGTAATCGGGGGGGGTCCGCAAGCCCTGCCTGCAGCCAGGTAACCGGGGGGGTCAGCAAGCCCTGCCTGCAGCCAGGTAACCGGGGGGGTCCGCAAGCCCTGCCTGCAGCCACGTAACCGGGGGGTCCGCAAGCCCTGCCTGCAGCCACGTAACCGGGGGGTCCGCAAGCCCTGCCTGCAGCCAGGTAACCGGGGGGGTGCGCAAGCCCTGCCTGCAGCCAGGTAACCGGGGGGGTCAACAAGCCCTGCCTGCAGCCAGGTAACCGGGGGGTCCGCAAGCCCTGCCTGCAGCTAGGTAACCGGGGGGGTCAGCAAGCCCTGCCTGCAGCCAGGTAACCGGGGGGTCAGCAAGCCCTGCCTGCAGCCAGGTAACCGGGGGGGTCCGCAAGCCCTGTCTGCAGCCAGGTAACCGGGGGTCCACAAGCCCTGCCTGCAGCCAGGTAACCGGGGGGTCCGCAAGCCCTGCCTGCAGCCAGGTAACCGGGGGGTCAGCAAGCCCTGCCTGCAGCCAGGTAACCGGGGGGGTCACGGCGGTGACCAGTAATACTTGGAAAAGGATCAGCCGAATCCTTGCTTGTCTGGGATGTCCGCAGTGCAGCTGTCTGGTCCCAAGCAGCTCACCAGCAAACCTGCTCCGCACGCTTGTCCCTAACTGTGTACACAGTAAGGTGACTGATCGCTAGCACTATGGCCGTCCCTGCAGCACAGCAGCACACTGTGACTCAGGGGTTTCTCCTAAGGGCCTGCGGGGTAAAGCTAGCCTATGCAGGCGGGTCACGGACCCCCTGCACGCATACACCCTCCTCCGTTACCTTCCAGATCCCCTCTGACTAGCCTCTCCCCCACGCTTCCCTTTCCTCCTCCCGTAATTCTAGCCTTCCGATTGGCTCCTCAAGTCAGGTGACTGCCCAGGAGCTCATGGGAGTTGTAGTTCCTCAGCGGAGCTTCTCTGCCTTGAGCTGCACAGACTCACAGCTATTGCATCAGCGCAGACCTCCACATGACTCTCCTGAACAGTCAAAACACCAACTGAACACACATATGAGGCTCCTACCACATCCCTACACATACATCTATTATTTGGTGCCTGCGGCACAGGGAGATAACGTGACTTGCTCAAGGTCACAAGGTATGGGGGGGGGGGATTGAGTGTGGGGGGGGGGGATTGAGTGTGTGGGGGGGGGATTGAGTGAGTGTGTGGGGGGGGATTGTGTGTGTGGGGGGGGGTTGAGTGTGTGTGTGGGGGGTGGGTTGAGTGTGTGTGGGGGGGGATTGTGTGTATGGGGGGGGATTGAGTGTGTTTGTGTGGGGGGATTGAGTGTGTGTGTGTGGGGGGGGATTGAGTGTGTGTGTGGGGGGGGGGGGTTGTGTATGGGGGGGGATTGAGTGTGTTTGTGTGGGGGGGGGTGTGTTTGTGTGTGGGGGGGATTGTGTGTGTGTGGGGGGGGGAGATTGAGTGTGTGGGGGGGATTTTGTGTGTGTGCGTGGGGGGGGGGATTGTGTGTGTGTGTGGGTGGGGGATTGAGTGTGTGTGTGGGGGGATTGAGTGTGTGTGTGGGGGGATTGAGTGTGTGTGTGTGTGTGTGGGGATTGTGTGTGTGTGTGTGGGGGGGAGTGAGTGTGTGTGTGTGTGTGGGGGGGGGAATTGTGTGTGTATGTGGTATGTGGTGTATATGTGGTGATTGATTGAGAGAGAGAGAGTGTGTGTTGTAATGCAGTGGTGCGCAAACTGGGGGGGGCAATAAGGCGCAAGAGTTAGGGGGGCGCAGGCGACGTGCGGCGAAATCTGGGTGCGCGGGCCGGCAGACGCTTTGCGCGGGAGGACGAAAAAGCTGTACGCGAGGGGCGGCCAATAAGATGTGCACGGGCGGGCAGCCGAAGATGTGTGCGGGTGGCTGAACAAGATAGTGCAGGTGGCGGCCTCGTGATGGTGTGTGCGCACGCGCAGGGGCTTCGGGGGTACGGGGAGGAGCACGCCCGAGCACGGTGAAGTCAAACGCCCCTCCCGGTGTCTGCCCTGCAATAGCGCTGTGTTCCTGCTCTCCTCCGCTGGCAACCTGCTTCGCTGCGATCCTCTGCGAGGGAAAGGGTCGGCTGCCACTGTATCAATCACACTATGAATGTACAGAAATAATAAAAAAAAGTGAAAACATTGAAAACGGAAAAAAAATAATAATAATAATGTAGGTAGGAGTGTGGATGACAATGGGGATAGCAAGCCAAAGAGCAGGGAGGGGAAGGTAGAAACAAAAGGGGGGATAGGGAAGGGAGGTAGCAAAGAGGTGGATGAATGCCCCCCAAAAGTATTGCCTTTGTGCACGTACGCTCTCCCAAGCTCGGCGCTTGGGAGACAAACAAAATTGACTTTGAAGTGCGCTCAGCAGAAGTCAATGCACACACACAGACACACACAAACACACACACACACAAATAGCCCCGATCCACGCTTGCAAAATGATGCAGGACACCCTGCGCTCAGGCTTGGAGAGTTGGTGATGTCACCGCTCTCAGCGGCAGCGTGGACGCAGCCTAATTTTGCAAGCGCGAGCTGTTGAAATATGTAAGTATTTATAGACATATTTGGATTTATATTGTATACCGTTTAATAAAGGTTTTTTTTTTTTCATGTGATTTTGATTACGTCAGGCAGGGGGGGCCCGAGAAATTTTATGGATGAAAAGTGGGGCTCGGCATAAAAAGTTTGCTCACCCCTGCACTAAGCTGCACTTTCAGCTCATAGACCTCACATTATAAACGTGTAATTATAGTCTCACCTTAATGTAGTGTAAAAGAAAATGATGTACAGATTTGGTCGCATCTATTAACGCAGGTTGACGGTGGCAGAACGTTAACGCAGCTCTATTTAAACAAATGGCACAGCGCTATATTTCTTAAATGGGTGCAATTTATTGCATTATTTGTGTAATCTTATCAGGTGGTACAGGCATACCCCGCATTCACGTACACAATGGGACCGGAGCATGTATGTAAAGTGAAAATGTACTTAAAGTGAAGCACTCCCTTTTCCCCACTTATCGATGCATGTACTGTACTGCAATCCTCATATACGCGCATAACTGATGTAAATAACGCATGTGTAACAGGCTCTATAGTCTCCCCGCTTGCGCACAGCTTCGGTACAGGTAGGGAGCCGGTATTGCTGTTCAGGACGTGCTGACAGGCGCATGCGCGAGCTGCCGTTTGCCTATTGGGTGATATGTCCTTACTCACGAGTGTACTTAAAGTGAGTGTCCTTAAACCGGGGTATGCCTGTACACTTGTACAGGAAATCCTAAAGTTGATGTCCCTGGGGCAGCTGAGGGATTTTCACCCATTCAGTCCTGGAGGGTCCTGCGCGCCCCTCCTGCATTTCCTAATCATGTGTTCGCTCCTTAGGCCTCGGATATTTTATTTATTTATAAAATGTTTTACCAGGAAGGAAGCAATACTTGAAAATGAGGTAACTCTCAATGTATGTCCTGGGCACAGAGTTATGATGACAGATTCCAGTACAGAGTAGGTTGAAGCAACGCACAGCAAAGAGGGGGTGACAGCAGGTCTGGCAAAAATCTTCTTTATTATGGAAGCATTAAAATGTGGAAGGCTGCAACCTTCTACGCGTTTCGTGCAATGAAAGTTGCACTTTATCAAGAAGTCAGTTTGAACATGGTATGACACACTATATATAGGGACAGTCTGCCGTTTTGGCGCCAAAAAAACACTCTTTGGAATTTGCATAAAGGTTTAATTAATACACAGCTGCGCCAGCGCTATGCAAGAAGCGACTAATTACCTGTTCAGCCCCTTGAGACATCCGCTTGCCAAACACTCCTGCTATGTGGAACGCACAGCAGGGCAATGGAGGGCGAAATCTCGAGAGATGCGTTCCAGGGTGGTCCCGACTGCTCGCGCATGCGCAGTATGCCCTAAAAAATTAAAAAGAAATCCCGATCCCCTTAAAGGGAACAGCTACTATCCTGTAAATGCGCGCATGCGCATGAGCGGCTCTGTGTGTGTATATATACTGCAAAAACGGCAGAATATTGGTGTAAACAACCACCACAGGAGAGACAGTGATGGTAATGCCCCATAACCTATGGAGACACCCATAACCTGTACCAAACTGATGGGGGAAGAAATACACCAACTGTGAGGCACATAAAGGGATCTAAATTGTATGAAACTTATTAGGCAGACTGTACCCCATACATACAAAATTTATGATAATTGTCAAATTAAAAGATTAAAGAGTTATGATGACAGATACATGGTTACAAATCCATAGTTACATTAGGTGAACATGGTATACATTATATACAAGACATTGCATGCACAGTTAGAGATAATATATATTACTAGCTGAGAGACCCGGCGTTGCCCGGGATGTAAATGCGTAATAGGTAGTATTATTTATAACTCGTGGAACAATAGGTGAGTATTTGTTGTAAAGGTTTCGGGGGGGGGGGGAGAAAGGGGAGCGGGGGGGGGGGGGAGAAAGGGGAGCGGGGGGGGGAGAAAGGGGAGCGGGGGGGGGAGAAAGGGGAGCGGGGGGGGGAGAAAGGGGAGCGGGGGGGGGAGAAAGGGGAGCGGGGGGGGGAGAAAGGGGAGCGGGGGGGGAGAAAGGGGAGCGGGGGGGGGGGAAGGGGAGCGGGGGGGGGGAAAGGGGAGTGGGGGGGGGTGGAGAGCGGTGGGCATATGTATTGTCATAATTTATGTATGGGCATTTCCCCCCCCCCCGTTCCCCGTGACTCCCCCCCCCATTCCCTGTGACTCGCGCTCCCCCCCCCCGGCGGCCGCTTGGTCCCCCGATGTGCCGTCCTGCTGAGTGAGGCGTGCAGGCGGCTGCAGGAAGCGCCCTGTGTGGGCCTAAGACTCACGCTCCCCCCCCCCCCGGCGCCCGCTCGATGTGGCGTCTGGCTGAGCGGCGGTAGGAAGCGCCCTGTGTGGGCCTGAGGCTGAGGCGGGACGCGCAGTGGGCCTGAGGCTGAGGCGGGACGCGCAGTGGGCCTGAGGCTGAGGCGGGACGCGCAGTGGGCCTGAGGCTGAGGCGGGACGCGCAGTGGGCCTGAGGCTGAGGCGGGACGCGCAGTGGGCCTGAGGCTGAGGCGGGACGCACAGTGACTTACCTGAGCGGGTGGTAGCGCCGGGGAGGTAAGGGAGCGGCTGGGGTAGGAGGGCCGCGCTTCCCGTCCGGAGCCAGTGCAGGATGGCACACGTGAGGGGGGGGGGGAGGGGGGCGGACAGAGGGTGTGTGTGTGTGTGTATAGAGCTGCTGTGTTGTGTGTGTGTGTGTATAGAGCTGCTGTGTTGTGTGTGTGTGTGTGTGTATAGAGCTGCTGTGTTGTGTGTGTGTGTGTGTGTATAGAGCTGCTGTGTTGTGTGTGTGTGTGTGTGTGTGTGTGTGTGTGTATAGAGCTGCTGTGTTGTGTGTGTGTGTGTGTATAGAGCTGCTGTGTTGTGTGTGTGTGTGTGTATAGAGCTGCTGTGTTGTGTGTGTGTGTGTGTGTGTGTGTATAGAGCTGCTGTGTTGTGTGTGTGTGTGTGTATAGAGCTGCTGTGTTGTGTGTGTGTGTGTGTGTATAGAGCTGCTGTGTTGTGTGTGTGTGTGTGTATAGAGCTGCTGTGTTGTGTGTGTGTGTGTGTGTGTGTATAGAGCTGCTGTGTTGTGTGTGTGTGTGTGTGTATAGAGCTGCTGTGTTGTGTGTGTGTGTGTGTGTGTGTGTATAGAGCTGCTGTGTTGTGTGTGTGTGTGTGTATAGAGCTGCTGTGTTGTGTGTGTGTGTGTGTGTGTGTGTATAGAGCTGCTGTGTTGTGTGTGTGTGTGTATAGAGCTGCTGTGTTGTGTGTGTGTGTGTATAGAGCTGCTGTGTTGTGTGTGTGTGTGTGTGTGTGTGTATAGAGCTGCTGTGTTGTGTGTGTGTGTGTGTGTGTGTGTGTATAGAGCTGCTGTGTTGTGTGTGTGTGTGTGTGTATAGAGCTGCTGTGTTGTGTGTGTGTGTGTGTGTGTGTGTGTATAGAGCTGCTGTGTTGTGTGTGTGTGTGTGTGTGTGTGTGTGTATAGAGCTGCTGTGTTGTGTGTGTGTGTGTGTGTGTGTGTATAGAGCTGCTGTGTTGTGTGTGTGTGTGTATAGAGCTGCTGTGTTGTGTGTGTGTGTGTGTGTGTGTGTGTGTGTGTGTGTGTGTGTGTGTGTATAGAGCTGCTGTGTTGTGTGTGTGTGTGTGTGTGTGTGTGTGTGTGTGTGTGTGTGTGTGTGTGTATAGAGCTGCTGTGTTGTGTGTGTGTGTGTGTGTGTATAGAGCTGCTGTGTTGTGTGTGTGTGTGTGTGTGTGTGTGTGTGTGTATAGAGCTGCTGTGTTGTGTGTGTGTGTGTGTGTGTGTGTGTATAGAGCTGCTGTGTTGTGTGTGTGTGTGTGTGTGTGTATAGAGCTGCTGTGTTGTGTGTGTGTGTGTGTGTGTGTGTGTATAGAGCTGCTGTGTTGTGTGTGTGTGTGTGTGTGTGTGTGTGTGTGTGTATAGAGCTGCTGTGTTGTGTGTGTGTGTGTGTGTGTGTGTGTGTGTATAGAGCTGCTGTGTTGTGTGTGTGTGTGTGTGTGTGTGTGTGTGTGTATAGAGCTGCTGTGTTGTGTGTGTGTGTGTGTGTGTGTGGGCCATCACTCCGCCTCAGGCCAATGAGAGGTGTGCGGGGGCGGGCGACCCAAGGGACCAATGAGATTTCCCCTAGGGACACCGGACATCCAGGCAGGCAAACATACAGTGCTTTCACTAATATAGTATAAGATAGGCGCATGTAACCGTTACAGACCAGATTAAAATGTGAGACAGCCTTAGTTTTGAAAGCACTTAGACTGGTGGCATCTGCAAGAGTCTCTGGTAGGTTGTTCCAGTTTTGGGGTGCACGGTAAGGCCGTGATTATACCCAAAGCTGCGGAGCGCAGAACGTTGTGCGCCACCAAAACAAATAAAAGTTTTCCTATGAGCGCACACTAAGAATGGGTGACCAACGAGGCGGCCAAGTGCTCAAATTTTCGAACAGATCCAAGAATTTTATTTTCTGGAGCGATGGCCGCGTCATGTGAGCGGTTCAGCCAATGAGAGTGAACCACTCACGTGACATCATGGCCTCGCCTCCCGATGCCTCCTGCCTGCAGTGCAAGTTTCGGGCAGCGCATCGCACTGAGGTAGCGCGCGTGTCCCGCCGCCGGTGGTATAATGAAGGCCTATGAGGAGGAGCGTCCGGATACTTTGTTGAACCTTAGGACCATGAGCAGTCTGTTGGAGTCTGATCTCAGATGATAAGTGCTACACGTGGTAGGGGTGAGGAGCTTGTTCAGATAGGTGGGTAGCTTGCCGAGAAAGTATTTGAAGGCAAGACAGGAAAGATGAACTTTGCGCCTAGACTCTAGTGATGACCAATCTAGTTCTTTGAGCATTTCGCAGTGATGTGTGTTGTCATTGCATTGGAGGACAAAGCGACATATTGAATTGTAGAGGGTATCAAGGTTGCTAAGGTGGGTTTGGGGTGCTGTGCCATATACAGAGCACATGGCGTTGTGCGCGCCTGTCGCCTGAGCGATCTGTGGATTTTAGATCGCTCGTGACGGGGAGACGTGGCCGTGACGTCACTAGGCCTTCCCTAATGTCTCTCACGGGAGACCAGGAGATTTTACACTTATTTGTACCGGGATCATTCGCTAGGCAAACAAGGTGGTAAGAACAAAATGCAGTTTATTCGGGTAAACCTGCGTACAACACAATGAATACACAAAATACAGCTAAAAGCACACTTACTGGGGGTGAAATCTAGGCTCTACTAGGTGCAGGGTGTATGCTTCGGTACGCTTAACCTGACCGGGATATACACCCGGGCTTTCTGGTCCTCTTTTTGGCTTCAGTTCCTAGCCGCGACCGCTACGTTCCAAATGAGAACTTGAACTTCACGTCTGACTTAGTCTCTGCAGGGCAGACTTTTCCTAGCTTCAAAACGAAGCCGGTTGCTCTGGTATTCGTGACAGCAACTTTGAAAAGTCCGCCCTAGCTTCATCGACACAAGTCACTAGATCGTCTGGTTCTCTGACTGGGGTTTCTCCTTACATACCCTCCACTGTTCTATGTTCAGCATGGAGGAAGGAGCGACCAATTGGAGCATGGGAAACCCTTGCCGCCAACCGATAGGTATAGGGGCTCGTCCTTTGGCTGACGCCAGAGGAGGGGACGTGCTAAGCCGGCTCGGGATGACCCGTGGGCGGGACATATGGATTGACCAATGGGAAAACGCGCCAACATTTTGCTGCTTCCCCTAGTCAACCCATTGCCACCTACTGGGCAGACTCCACTGAGTCTGGCAGATCAGAGTGTCCTCCCCGCAGGGGGTCTCTGTTCTCCGGACCCAGTACTAAGCCCTGCCCTGGCCACTTCACACCCCGACACCTCTCAACATCCCTTCTCCTCTCCGATGTCTATGCAGACTTCCCGGCACCTATATGGATGCCTGAGCTGGCTGAATAGACATTTATAGTAAAAGCACAAATGAAATAAAACATACTTTAATACATAGGATAACTTGGGCAGACTCATAGCTGTAAGGGAAATAGGACTGGGATATCTGGGCTTGAAAATCAGGAGTCACTGGGCAGCCCTGGTGTAATTCAACCCACGTACTGGCAAATCATGCCTGCACGCCAGGGAGAATTAGGAGACTACTGATATCTTTGCCCCCCCAAACTCCTGCAAACAACATGATTGCATTTCTACCCAAATATCTCACCTAAAACTTACATATAGAACGTTTCATGAGTCTTAGGCTCAGGGAACATGAAAAGTGGAAACGAAGCAAAAGGAAAAAGCAGGCACTAATACTCCGGAAAGTAAAAAAAGGTTGAATGAAATCCAGGAGAGCGTGTGCCCATAAAGACTATTTTAATGGAAACCACAAAAAAAATACAGCTACATTACGGGGGACACAAACCCCCACCAACGCGGCTCGAAACGCGTTGGTGGGAGTCTGTGTACCCCGTAATGTAGCTGTATTTTTTTTGTGGTTTCCATTAAAATAGTCTTTTTTTATGGGCACACGCTCTCCTGGATTTCATTCAACCTTTTTTTACTTTCCGGAGTATTCGTGCCTGCTTTATCCTTTTGCTTCGTGTCAAATCATCCAGAAAAAACAGAAGCACGCCCCCTACTGTGAAAGAAGAAACCTGCACAGCCAAAAGGACATTACCAACTCTAACTGTGAGTTATTTTATCACAAGCACATTCTCCATTCTGACATTATATGCTGGGACACTTTATTGTGTGGCCCCTTACTACAGTGCTCGTGGGGGCCCTAGCCCACTAGTCAGATTACAATGGAGAAGTGATTAATACATGATTGTTCTGTGTCCTATGGATTGGCTATCCCTTATCCATTATCCAGGGGCTTTTCATTTCAGGAATCATTATATACATTTATTGAACTTTACAATTTTTGTACTACATATTTTGAGGCTTTTTTTCAGAGCACCACACATTTTTTCCATTTTTCTATGAAAAGTGGAAAGGCAGGGGACACTTTAACTTTCACATGTTATAATGCCGGGCCCCTGGCTTATGGTGCCAGGTAGCTGCCAGGGGCCCACCGTTCCAGTGGTGACCTTTATTGTATAGCCTGGTTACCCCCTTTATCGTATAGCCTGGCACCCCCTTTGGAGGGAAGTATTATGGGAAATGGGGGGGTCCCAGAGTTGAAATGAATGCGGTTCAGCTTGGGGAGACCCTCTGCTTCAATCCTGTTTTTAAAAAAATTATTTTTTATAAAAAGCGTGTGACTTGCTCCTTCAGAATACTGATTTTCATGTTCGGTTAAAGCCTTACTTCACAAATGTAGTAAAGTGCTTTAAAACATTTTTTTGATTTCAACCTTCCCCAGCGATCTCATCTGTCTATCTAAACCTTGTGTCGCCCTGCTCCTTACTTCCCTTCTCCTTTCCCACTCAACCTGTCTTCACCAACCTACTAACACTTCTCTACCTCCTTTGATACATAACCTACCAAGTCCTACTTCACGTCCCCCTTCACTCCACTTCCAGTCACCACTCCCACTATCTAACTTGCACATTTCTATAGCTTTCTGATTTCCTCACTTCTCCACATTTATTCTTCTTTCTTTATAGCTCCCTACTTCCTCTCCTCCTTGCTCTCCCCTCTACCACTTCCTTACTACTTGCTGCATCCCTACCCCACTTTAAATTCAAGTCTACTTCCTTACTCCTTCTTATAGTATTGTCTCCTTAAATGTCTCCACTTCGGCTTATTTCCTCTCATCTACTTGCTTTTATCCTCTTACTAACTCCCTCTCTATCACTCACCCTGCCCTTACTCGCTTAATGGTTCTGCCGCTACGGTGCTATACTAATTCCCTTCCCGTATGTCTTTCTATTCTTCCCAGACTCAAAATTCAAAAAGCCCGCGTCGGGCCGGTGAGGTGACTAATCCAGGCCTGCGCGGGTCATCCAGCGCATTCTGGACGCCTTGATGGGCTTACGGCTGTCCTTGGTCTTGCTGGTGACGTCATCTGATCGCGCCGGTGGGAGCTGGTTCCGCGCCACCTCCAAGATGGCGCCGCTCCTTTCAGGGCACAGCTGTGACGCGTATCCGGGGGGCGGCCATTTTGGAAGACGTCTCTCACCAGTGCGGAGGTGCGTGCGCCCGCTCCTGTTTCCCGCTCACCGCTCTCTTCCTGCTCCTGCGGTTCACTGTGGATTCCCGCCTTCTAGAGCTGCTTCGCCATCTTGTGTCGGGGGCCGCCATCATCAGAAAGGTAGGCCGCAAATTTTCTCACCAGGGATTCAGTTTCAGCGCAGGTTGCTTGATCACTGGACATCTGTAGTTGGGGTGTCGGGGATCACCGCTCTTTCACTCGGGGGTGAGTTTCTTTATTTGGTGACAGCTTCACCGTGGCCGGGGACCAGACCTCAAGTAGGGGGACGAGAACTGGAGGAGAAGCAAAGAAACACAGGTTGCTGAGGCCATGACACCGAGGGATTAGCCTGATACACTACAGGGGTGAACAAAGCCGGGACAGACTCTGGTTATGCATAGTATATGTTAGGTTTTATTAATTCAAGCTCAGGAAGAGCGAGGCAGGAGTGGGGGGGAGTGACCTGCTTCAAAAATCCGCATGGGCCACGCACTAGGGGGGAGGAGGGTGGATCTCCTGGGCCCTAGTGAAGTCCTTTGGGACTGGACGCGGTGGGTGAGTGAACTTCATCCCACGTTTCCTCCGGACGGTTGGAGAGGAGTCCAGCTTCCCAAAGGCGGTGATCTCGTCAAGGAGGCGACGTCGCCGAGACAACGAGAATTCTACTGTCTTTTGTCTTGTCTAGTGTTTGTTGTGTCCCCCCAGGTGTACCCTCTTGTGTGCTCCCCCTTGTGTATTGCTGTAGGTGGTGAAGTGAGGTATTGCAGTTCGAGAAGAAGAGGAGGTCGGGATTCTGGTCCAGGTGCATCAATCAAGAACAGATATTGGCAGCAAAGTCATCTCATACTCTTAAATGAGTAAGGAACTCAGGCTAGTATCACATAACGTTAAGGGGTTTAACAGCCCGGTTAAACGCAGAATCGCCTTCCGAGATTATAAGCGTAAAGGGGCAGAAATTCTGTTTCTGCAAGAAACACACTTCTCTCAAGACAACTACCCCAAATTCCTGGATAAGGACTACCCGACATACTTTTTGTCTTCCGCGAAAGTCAAAAAAAAAGGGGTGGCCATACTAATTCATAAAAGAATACCGTTCGTACCCGATAGGACTTTCAAAGATAAAGAGGGCAGATTCCTCATAGTAAGAGGTGCAATCCAAGGGTTCCCAATTACTCTAGCAACAATATATGCCCCTAATGTGACGGCCCCAGGTTTTTTCTCTACCTTCTTTGGGAAACTCAACAAATTGGCCAGAGGTAATATCATTGTCGCTGGAGACTTGAACAGGGCACTACGGGAGGACCTTGACAGATGTTCATCCACTAATATTACACACAGATCTGACATACTAACAATTAAAAAAGGGCTACGTGACTGCCAACTACTCGACATCTGGAGGGAACAACACCAGAGACTGAGAGAATACACCTTCTACTCACACCCACATGACACATATAGCAGGATAGATTACTTCCTTGTATCCAACAGAATTGTCCCTGGGGTCTCTCACACCGAGATCCATGATATTTCATGGTCCGACCATGCATCTATAGAGCTGCGGTGCACACTAATCCCACTAGACAGACCTAGAGCGAACTGGAAACTAAACGAAATCTTGCTGAAAAGCCCAGCCCTACAGGTGGAAATTGGGGAAAAGCTCACACAATACTTCGAGGAGAATGAGGGGAGTGTGGCTACGCACTCCAGACTGGGGGAGGCCCATAAGGCTACCCTCAGGGGGGTCATTATGTATCTGGCCGCTAAACGGAAAAGAGAGCGGGAAGGTAAAATTTTGAAGCTAGAGGAACAGCTAGCGGAGCTTTCCTCCCTACATAAGAACAATAAAAATGCCCACACGCTGACTCAAATACTAGCCACTAAAACTAGTCTTAACCTCGTCCTCTCCGCTCAAGCCGAGAAGGAATTGACCTGGTCCAAGCGGAAATTTTATGAAAAAGCTAACAAGCCTGACCCACTACTTGCCAATAAGCTAAAAAACAAGCTTCCAAACTATCACATTCACGCAATTCGAAACCAAGATGGGGACCTTACTTCCATCCCAGCGAACATAGCAGGGGAATTCAAAAAGTATTACGAAATATTATACAATGGAGATAAGGTAACCCATAATCTGAAAACAAAGGAGGATTTACCGACCTTCTTAAAAGAGGCACATTTACCCATTTTGAAGAGATGCGACAGGGAGGCACTCCAGTCGGACTTCACGATGGAGGAACTCTCTGGGGTCATCAAAGCACTAAAACCGGCTAAAGCCCCAGGGCCAGATGGCTTTTCGAACTTATATTACAATAAATATTTAAAAATTCTAGCCCCCCACATGTTAAAGTTATTCAATGAAATCTTAGCAGGGGCCTCATTCCCAGCACAAATGCTCCAAGCCTCAATATCGGTGATCCATAAACCCGGAAAGGACCCGGCAGACTGTAAGAGCTACCGGCCCATTTCACTGATTAACTCGGACCTCAAAATATACTCTAAACTCATAGCCAACAGGGTGGGTAGTGTTCTTCCCGGGTTAATTCACACGGATCAAGTAGGGTTTATCGGAGGTAAACAAGCGGCAGATAACACCAGGAGAATTATTGACCTAATTGATCTGGCCCAAAAAGAAAAAATTCACTCCATGGTGTTAAGTCTGGACGCTGAAAAAGCCTTCGATAGAATAGATTGGCCCTACCTATCGGAAACACTGAGAGCATTTGGCTTTGAGGGACGCCTCCTGCAGGCCATCCTGGCGTTGTATAAAAACCCAACAGCAAGAGTGAGATATCAAGGTTTCCCCTCAGAACAGTTTGAAATCAAAAGCGGAACACGTCAAGGATGCCCGCTGTCGCCACTACTGTTCGCCTTATGTATAGAGCCTTTGGCGGCACACATCAGAAATAACCCAGATATCTCTGGTATCCCTGTGGGAGACCAAATGCACAAAGCCGCGCTTTATGCGGACGATGTCATTCTCACAATAGCCAAATCTCTCACATCTCTCCCAAATGTATTCAACATACTGGGCAAATTTAACCAAATTTCGGGATTTAAGATCAATCAGTCTAAATCAGAAGCCCTCAATATTAATCTACCAAAAGAAGTCGAAAAACTGATTGACCTCAATTTTCAGTTCAAATGGCAACCCTCCGCTATCAAATATTTAGGGGTTTATCTCACAAGGGAGTACAAAACTTTATATAAAGCAAATTTCCCCAAGATCATAAAGACGCTGGGGGAGGATCTCCGAACCTGGATGAAGGGGAGCATCTCATGGATTGGGAGGATACATAGCGTGAAAATGAATCTCCTCCCAAAGATGCTATATCTTTTCCAGAGTCTCCCTATCCCTTTGGTGCAGGCGGACATCCTCTCCCTCCAGTCAAAATTTATGAAATTTATTTGGAACGGGAAAAACCCAAGAATTGCTAAAGGAATATTAAAACGTCCCACATCATGCGGAGGGTGAGCGGTGCCAATGGTGCCAATGGCACACAGACCCAAGCCTACGGAGATGGGTTGAGTTGGAGAAGAGATGCTGTGCACCAAGTGAAATCCGAAATTTAATCTGGCTACCCAGAGAAGGGGTACGCAAGATGAACAATCCTCTGCAGACCATGGTCAATTCATTAAAAGTTTGGGAGGCCACGAAATTCAAATGTAATTTGACTACCAAAACATCATTAATGACACCAATAGTGGGCAACCCAGACTTCGCTCCGGGCCTGAATAGCAAAAATTTCTTGATATGGACTCAGAAGGGGTTCTCCCGTCTAAAAGATCTGGAGGGCATAACGACCATACAAACATTTGACCAAATTAAATCCTCAAGAATATCCCAAACAGCAAATTTTTTAGGTACCTCCAGATCAGAGATTTCTACAATAAAACGCCAATTCGACCGGCGCGAACAAATTTTGAGCAGCTGTGTTCTAGAGATACGGACACAAGGGGACTCACATCTAGAATGTACAGGGAAGTGATCTGCCAGAAGTCGCCCAATGACAATAGACTGAGTTACATGAGACACTGGGAATCAGACCTAGGTGAGACTTTAGAGGACGACGAATGGGACAGAATTATACAGGCGACGGCGAAAAGCTCAATCTGCACCACATTAAAGGAGAACGCATATAAAGTCCTTATGAGGTGGTATTACACTCCGACGCGCTTAGCGAAATTTGTAAAAGGCTACTCCCCTCTCTGCCCTAAACAGTGTGGGGAAGCAGCAGACCTCCGACATATGCTGTGGTCTTGCACTAAGGGGGCCCCTATTTGGGAACAAATCAGAGATTGGATTCAGCGGATTCTCGATTTGGAGATCCCCCTGGACCCGTGGCTGTTCCTATTGGGCATGCGGATCCAGGGTCTGTCAAATGCGTCGCATAAATTAATCGCGCATTTTGCTACAGCCACAAGATGTGAGATCGCAGCATTATGGAAACAGCAGGAGATACCAATTATCCCTAAGATCAAAAACAGAATTTGGCATGTCTGCCGGATGGAACAATTAACGAGTTTAGTTAATGACTCCGGCACAAATTTTCTAAAGGTCTGGGATCCATGGTTGACCCAGGTAGACATCCCAGGAGTGGACGCCACCTCAATCTTGCACTAATTAAACTAGGTGCGTTCTCCTTTAAGGGCAGATTAGACAACACGAGTCAGCGACGCACAGTTAGACTTCCAAATAATTGTTTACTAAGTCTTTAGATGCAGCTGTGCATGACCAGTCCATTAAGGCTTTTTCCTCATATTAGAGAGTCTACATACAGAAGGTCATTATTGCTCAGAGGGAAGAACGTAACATTTCTGAATACTTCACATCTGGAGTGGTCACCAGTCCTTCCAAGACATTGACCCCAAAACACATCTGCAACATTCATTAAGATCCTGCTTTGAACCCAATCATATTGGTCTGGCATGCATTAAAGCATCATTCGCACAAATCTGATTCCACCACCTCAGAGGACTTTGAGTACGATTGGATTCCGGACCAACAATCCTCTCTACCAAGATCTTTGGACTTCATTTTTCTGTCAGGTTTATATACCAGATAGTGCGCCAAGGACTATTTCTGTTTTCTTTCATTGTTTGTTTTATTTTTGTTTTTAAGCTATAAAAAATGTTAGTTGGAAAAAGACTTTTAGATGGGTGACATTGGACGTGATGTCACTTTACTCAATCATAGATCACGAGCAAGGGATTCGAGCAGTGGAATTTTTTCTTGATGCTTCTACATTGTCCATTTCATTACGTGCCTTTCTTTTGGATTCTATTATGTTTCTGCTCACCCATAATTATTTTTCTTTTGATGCACAATTTTATCTTCAGACACGGGGTACTGCTATGGGGACGTCATTTGCCCCCTCTTATGCTAATTTGTTTATGGGTCTTTGGGAATCCACACACATTTTCGGTGCTGATAATTCTTTTCGTCATCAGATTATTTTCTATAAACGGTATATTGACGATTTGATTATGATTTGGGATGGGGATTTATTATCACTGCATGCCTTTATTCATACACTTAATACTAATTCTTTAAATCTTAAATTTACTTATGAAGAACACATGAATCACATCAATTATTTAGACATTACTTTATTTATTGACACGACAGGCACTATTCAAACGGACATTTTTAGAAAGCCTCATTCACGTAATACTTTATTGGAAGCAGACAGCAGTCATTCTAAATCATTCATTCGAAGTATACCCAAGGCTGAATTCCTTCGACTAAGACGGCTTTGTTCAAATGACGATTTATTTGAGCATCAAGCAGAGGAATTAAAAACTCGATTTGCTCAAAGAAAATATAATCACACTGATATTGAAGCAGCATATCTGTGTGTCAAATCTACAATCAGGATCGATTTGTTATCGAACTCGTCTGTGAAGTTCAAGAAGAAACATGAATTGGATAGAGTGACGTCTCCTCTATTTGTCACCCAGTTTAGTCGCCAGGCTGAACAGATTCGTTCTATCATTTATAAACATTGGGGGACCCTCACTCTTGATAAGGACCTACATAGTTCAGTTAACCAGGGTCCAGCCATTACTTTTAGGAAATCCAAATCCTTATCTGACTATCTTTCTCCAAGATTGTTTGACTCTAAGAAGTCTAACAAATCTGTTAAAATAAAAGGTTTTTTTTAAATGTGGAAAATGTTGCGTTTGCTGCTATGCGAAATCAATTACGTCTATTAAGACTATTTATTCTAAAAAGAACTATAGGATCCCATCCTTTATTAATTGTGACTCACA
This sequence comes from Ascaphus truei, assembly GCF_040206685.1. NCBI lineage: Eukaryota > Metazoa > Chordata > Amphibia > Anura > Ascaphidae > Ascaphus > Ascaphus truei. The sequence continues at coordinate 18,113 of NW_027457318.1, forward strand.
ATTTGTCATATACTTTCTTACCTGTGGCTGTGGCCAAGGGTACGTGGGCTGCACTATACGCCCTGTTAAAAACAGAATCATGGAGCATATACGTTCCATTAAAAGAAAAGATTTCATGTTACCAGTTTCAAAACATTTTACTGACTGTCCTTCAGGAGGTCTATCAAATGTTCATTTTTCTGCTGTAGAACTGGTGCCCATGCCCATGAGAGGGGGTGATAGATTAAAGCTCCTCAACCAGCGGGAGATGTTTTGGATCCATTCTTTGGATACATTATCCCCTGCAGGAATTAATACAGAATGGGATCTAGAAAAGGTGAAGGGAAACACAAAATGGATGTGCCCCCTAAAAGAATTCACTTAAATGCACACCATAACAGTGTAAAAATTAACTTTTAATAAATTTACTTAAAACATATATTACCAAAGTAATGTGTAATGTGAATTAAAAATATATTAAATCAACGCTATCAGGCAACCTTGTCGTCAGTTATAAGTTCATACTATCCCATTTAACCACTTAATAATGGCGGGATATGGAGGACACAGATTGCTAGGAGTCAGGGTGTTAACCCCTCTGGAGCAACGGTGAGACCCAATAATGGAAGTGTATAGATGTACACAAGTGAGTGGCCAATGGGTTAAATGTCCAGCTACCTTGCTAGATCAGCCAGCACTGCGCACTATAATGGAGACTTTAGTGTGTTAAAATAAGAGTGCTAGAGTGATAAAGCTGGCAAATGCAGTGATAATGGTAGTACATACACTGCTTGTCCGGGATGGGAAGGGAGCGAAGATAGCAGGGATACACCATGAAAAATAAAAAATAAATGCATACAATAGTGTAATAAGTTCTTTTCAATCTGGATAAAACATGTATGTCTTGGCTCTATAGCAATGCCTACTTACAGCAGGTCAAAAGGTAAAAAGCATTGATCTACACAGCAGGTAGAAAGGTGTCAGGATCTTCAGGAACAACAGCCCAGGTTTACAGCATAAGAAATCAGCACCTCAGCTCAGACGTCAGTAGATGTGAGTGGATCAGAGACATGCAAAAGAAAGGCAGACCATAGTGTCGATCGTGCATAAAATTTATATAAACAAACAACAAATTTTAGGAATTGTACTCACATTGTGTACATAATCATAGTTCACATAAGGCTTTACTTGAGGCAAATGGAGTGCTGGTTCAGTGTGGAGCAGCTCACCGGGGATCTTCTCCTTAGACTCACAACAGACCGGGTGGGAGATGGCGTCTGACGTCACATCCGCTGTTGGGGTGACGGCATCCGGTCTTGGAGGCAAACGGTGGGGGAACTCAGCAACTCTGAAGCCTTCAGTAGAAAGAGCAGCTGCAGCAATGAAAGTGGCTCTACGCGTTTCGTCGTACTAGACAACTTCCTCAGGAGCATTCATTGAGGAGAAGATCCCCGGTGAGCTGCTCCACACTGAACCAGCACTCCATTTGCCTCAAGTAAAGCCTTATGTGAACTATGATTATGTACACAATGTGAGTACAATTCCTAAAATTTGTTGTTTGTTTATATAAATTTTATGCACGATCGACACTATGGTCTGCCTTTCTTTTGCATGTCTCTGATCCACTCACATCTACTGACGTCTGAGCTGAGGTGCTGATTTCTTATGCTGTAAACCTGGGCTGTTGTTCCTGAAGATCCTGACACCTTTCTACCTGCTGTGTAGATCAATGCTTTTTACCTTTTGACCTGCTGTAAGTAGGCATTGCTATAGAGCCAAGACATACATGTTTTATCCAGATTGAAAAGAACTTATTACACTATTGTATGCATTTATTTTTTATTTTTCATGGTGTATCCCTGCTATCTTCGCTCCCTTCCCATCCCGGACAAGCTACTATTGAAAGGAATCTGTACACATTCCTGGAAGGTTGAGAATTTGATCAGTGATCACCTTGACACATTTTATTTTGAATTTTAATTTTGTGCACTATTTTATCACAGATTGGGTGTGGTTAGCGCCGGTAACAAATCACTTTAAGTTCACTTAGTACATACACTGCAGCATAGACCTGCCAGACACGGCAGTGCTGTGCAAGGAAAGCAGGCACACTCACTATAAAATTAAAGGATTAAATAAATAACTAACTAATGGGATCAACACAGTTAGAGCCAGGAGACTGCTGACACTACATTAAAACAGCTCCAAGTAGGAGACTGACAACATTGCGCGTCCAACGCGCGTTTCCCTCCAGCAAAGGAGCTTCTTCAGGGACAAATTTTAAATCTAAAACATTTTTCATGAACATTTTGTATGAGTATTCTTGCTATGCTTCCGTCTCACGATGATAATAATGATTGTCTGTTTATTAAGTTATTTATTATTGTCATTTTTTTCTGCTTTCTAGTGATCAAATAAGATATATATTTATTAATGAATTCAATTGTCCTACATTTTCTTTTGGCATCTATTCTTCTTTATTATTTATTATTTGTTTTCCTTTTTCTAACTATATATTTACTTTTTTCTAGAATAATATTGTGTTTTACATATGTCCTTTAAACCATATCTATTGTGTCTAGGAGTTTGATGATATACCATTCATATGCCATCTTATGATATTAAAATTAACAAATCAATGGGTTAAATATACATTGAATATTCACTATAGATTTGGACATGTGTATGTTTATGTTTCCACAGTTGATATATATGTGTTATTGATATTTCTTTTGTATGTGATTGGTCTTTTTTATTAATTTTTTACCTGTTTATTCCCTCTATGTGGATCTCTTCCCTCTGAGCATTACGCCCCTTTCCTGTGTTTCATTTCACAGGGAATTTGTGTCCTGGGGGTTTGTGTTTACCTAGACACAGGTGGGCGGTGCTTTTGAGGGTGTAAACCATATAAGAGTTTGATTAAGACCAGTGAAACTACTCTTTGATAAAGCGCACCATGCGCGAGGTTTCTCTTTTTAATTAGTTATGTCCCAATAAATAATTTGTTATTTTTTCTATTAGCCTCCAGTTCTCGTTTTTTCATAGTTGTGATCCAAGTCTTTTCCTTCCTGCTTACTACGTACAGTCAAGCTGGTGGTTTTATTAAATCTACCAGTCTTAAACACTGGCATATTCTGCAAAATGATGATATATTATCTGAAAGTTGCTGTGTACCACCAATGGTGGCATTCAAAAGAGGGAGGAATCTGGCGGATAGCCTGATACATGCAGATAATGAGGGTAACTACAGAACTCCTCATTTTCTGGAGGGTGGCAGACCGGGTAACTTTAGATGCATGAGCTGCTCGGTCTGTAACAGTCTGACTACCGGTAGTCAATTCAGTCACCCCCCAAAGCGGGAGAATCATAAAAATTAAAAATAGACGCCCCACAGCGTGTGCTCCGCTGCTACAGAGACTGGAACAGTGAGAGACATTATTGCTTGGCACGGCGAATTGGCTGTACTGCTGTTCAGCTGAACTGGAGACCTCCTAAGTACTACCTTGAGGCTGAGGGCTGTACTAACAGCTAACCGATTGGAAGACCACCCAGGCCCTACCCCGAGGCTGAGGGATTGAGAAGGAGAGAGCCACGACATCTCTATTGGCGTCCGTTGGTGCTTGGGTAACATTAACCCTGAAATGATTGTTTTTTCTATCTAAATGTACGCTTAATACTCACCTTTATTTTGTGGTTACTAATATAATTTTTAATGCACTATGAGCGTTGTGCGCTGTGTTTTTTTGTATTTCTGTTTGCTATTAGGGGGTATTTGAGCCATCCCTGGTGCCACAGCTGCAGACGTTCCATATACTCTACGTGTTTAAAGGTCACCTCTTTTTGTACATCACTATATCACCTCACTTTTATTGATTGTAGTAGCGCACTATATCTTTTCACATTTTCTCACTCCAGATAGGGAGACTTTCTTATTGAGACGTGAAGCATTCTGGATACATGCTTTAAATACCAGCAACGGTATGGGTCTTAATGAGCAACAGAATTTAAAATGCTTCCTTAATAGAAGGTAATTTTTTGTCTTTCTACAGGCATATTTGATCTTGCACCATCCATGGACTCTGCACTTACCTATTGGGAAAATTATCCTTTTTGTGTGGTTTTTTTCCCTTCCCTCCCTCCCCCTTCTCTCCCCCCCCCTCCCCCTTCTCTCCCCCCCCCCCCCCCTGGCTGTGTGTACCCATTTCTGACTAGGTATACACACTAGTATATTCTAAATACTGATGTACTGCATATTCTTATGTGGCATTTCACAGTAACTTTGCAGGATTATACTGATGTCATCAGCAGTATACAGTCACATGTTTTTAATAGTATATTGCTGTATTAGTTTTGTGCACATATGCTTTATGAATATTTTGGTGTGTGGTTTATTTACACTTTCAGGGTGATTTATAGGAGTGTGTCACTCCTCCCTGCTCTGACACTGATCCCATGGCGACGGATACATCTTTGTCCAGCCCTGTGAGTACAGTCTTGATTGGTGCACACCCCCCCCTTCCCCCCGACGGGCGGGTCACGCTGACGTCATCATGGGGGAGTGTTCAGTCTGGGGAGAGGTGTGGCTGTGGCTGCATTCCTCCAAGACAGCTCTATGCTGTATTGCCAGGGATTTAGACCTAGACGTCTGACGTCACTAGGGGGCGCCATATGGTAGCTCTGACATCACTAGGGGGCGCCATATGGTAGCTCTGATGTCACTAGGGGGCGTCAACATCCTGGTTATGTGGCAGAGCGGGGAGAGTATCAGGGGGGTGGTATATATTGTGACTGTTTTCTTGTGTTTGGTAGCCTTCACCTTGAGAAAGGCAGTATTAGACTGCCGAAACGTTGGACTTTATGGCATATTAAACCTCCTTTGAGTAAGACCGTGTGCCTGCTTCTTCTTCTTTGTCCGGCTACAGGAAGGGTCAGGAGACAGGGAGGACAGAGGCAGGAGAAACCCATCTGACTCCGGCCTTGCCTGTCCCTACGAATACAAACATACAACCCCTCACTGAATAACATAGCCCTAATCCCATGTAATAATCCTGGGTGTAAACAAAATAATGGTTTTATGAATATTGTAATGGTTTATTAGGGACCTAGGAGGTGGCTAGTGGTGCTGTTATGTGTATTTTTGTTTATTGTGGGTAGTGGGGGTGGATGAACGGGGTATTGGCCCCAAGGATGGGTGTTTAGGCCTACCGGGTGGGGGGGGGGTAGCGGGAGGGGTTAACCCCTTCATTACCTTAGCGGTATTAACCACGAAGTTAAAGAAGAGGTTAAGTCATCCTGCAACCCCCTGGCAAGGCCTAAACACCCACCCAGGGCCAAATACCACCTTCACCCACCCCCGCTACCCACAATAAGCCTGGCACGGGTGTATAACCCCTTCATTGCCTTGGCGGTAATGAAGTTGCCTGTAAATGCATTTTTTATGCATCGGATTCATGCCGGGGGTCTCTGGTGCTGATATTAATGGATATCAGCTCTGGGACACATGCATGTTATTTTCATCGCAGCTTCACCCCACCTTCTTGCCAACTTTTGTGGCGGGACAATTTGGAGAAGAAACAGCAATTTTAAAGTGGCGATCAGCCGCAATAAGCTGATCAGGGCTTATAGAATTGAGCGTGTTTGAAAAACTGGCGATCAGTGCTGAAAAGTGGCTTATCACCGCGCGTCTGCCGATTTTATTTATTTATTTATTTTCCGGCAAAAAAACCCCGGTTATTTTTGCTCTAATCGCCAGCTTCTCTGGGCTTTCTGAATCGCTGTAGGCTTTTTTGGCTATAAGCTGGTGATAAGTGGCTTATCGCTGCTTACTGCATGAGGGCCTTAGGGAGGATTTGTTCCTGTAAAGTACACCTAGTTTGGCATAGGATTTGGATGTCAGGGTATCAATGTGCATCCCAAATGTTAAATGGGAGTTGAACTATATGCCCAGATATTTCAAACAAGTAACAGGGGCTAGGATGGTATTAGAGCTGGTTTTTATCTGAAGCTCTGTCATTGGCAGCTTTAGCAATTTAGCTCTGGTCCCAAATACCATTGTTACAGTCTTGTCAGTGTTTAAAATCAGTTTGTTTTGGGAAATCCAGTTTCAAGTCTCAAAAAATCAGATTGAAGTATGTGTTCAAGGTCAGAGAGGCGAGGGCTGCGTGCATATAGGATCAGATCCAAGGCCTCTCACAATAACCTGTTAGGAATATTATTTTCTCATCTATCCGACATAAGTATAAAATATACTCTACCAAGACCCCTAATACAGAGTTACCCACCTTATACGGGAGCAGCTGCCAGACGAGTACAGTAAATGTATCTTATTTCTTTTACCACTGGAGGGCAGCGTGGAGTTGCAAGGAGTGGCGCCCGTAAGGACGACGTGCCAGTTAGGCGGAAGGAGACGCGCACACACTTTTATGTGAAACGGATATTTTTGGGGAGGGATTTAGTAGTCTGAGTGAGAAAATTGATATTTTGTCACAATGGAAAAATGGAAAAATTAACCATTTAAATATGCACAGATTTTATCCCACGTTTGGAAATTAGGGATGTTGCCTAAAAGTCTGAGAATGCATTAAGTGCCACCCACGGGCTTTAATGAAGCAGCATTTGTGGGATAAAGGGAACAGCATCCTGTATAAAGGTATTTTGGGCTCGATATAAATAATTGAAGCCAAAAACTAATATTAAGTAAATTGAGAATGGAAAAATATTCAGCACAAACGTACAGAATGTGATATTCTGAGAGATCTTACAGATGTTATCAAATCCCACAATGAATATATAGAAAATGTCTGTATAGAACGAGTCAAACAAGAATATGCCAATAAAACGTTTAATTGGGAGATACAGGGGCCACAATTCAGGTCAGTTAGCTGGAAGAAGGGAAGCCGGTCAGCCAGAAGAGCAGGTCCTCCGGTCAGCCAGAAGAGCAGGTCAGCCGGTCAGCTCTGAGATCAGCATTACTTATATCCCCTAAACGTTGTCCCCTGCATGTAATGCGCAGAACAGCCTGCACTGCATATACTGTACATGAGATACTTAACCCTTTCTTTTCGCTCGACTCTAATCTGAATGATTTGCTAATTGGTTTGTAATTAGAGAGATATTTGTAGCAGAATCCCATGTATGTTCTTTTTACCTTTTTAGATACCGTTTTGTGTAATAAAAGATATGAGATCAGAGGGGCTTCCTGTTTGCACTCGTGTTTTGGCAGAAGTGTATATGTGACCCTATAAATCTCCCTCACACCCGGCTTGGCAGCGTGACACTAGTGCAATGACCTGGGGAAGAATCACTGAGCTGTTAGCAATAGATACAACGGATAGAAAAGACACTACACATAGGTTGGATTAAAGAGAGTATTTTATTGAAATAATGAATCTCTTTGCTGGTAGGGGCCTGCAGCACATTGCAGAGCAATATAGTAACACGCAGAGCAATGCACTGCAGGCCCCTCCGGCAGCAAAGGAGTGAAGACCAATGCAGGGTGTATAAAGATCTCACTGATAATTCATGCACAAAGGGCAATTTGTTGCTGTGATCCAGAGGAAGGCGAAACATAACCCCTGCTGTGCAATGGGGGAAAAAAATTCCTTCCTGACCCCATTAAATGGCGATCGGAGGGTCCCTGGATCACTGCGCAGTGAGATCAGATGGAGCAGCACAGATCAGCGTTGTTATACACAGGGGCACACTCAGTATATAGAGATGTGGGTGATGGGGCCCTTGTGCCCCTGTGTATAACTCACCTGCTCCCCCACCCCCCTGCATATCTATCCCATTCACCCCTTTTCCTCCCGCATACCTCGCAGGGCCGGCCGGCCATTAGGCGGTCGCCTAGCGCGCAAAGGTCCTAGGGGCGCATTAATAATCATTATTATTTTTTTTCTTATTATTTCTAATTTATTTATCTTTTTTTTTAAATTATTATTCTTTTTTTTTATCCAGTATTTTGGCGCCCTTTTGTTTTTATTTTGCGTCGCGCTGGGGTGCGGTCGCACCCCCTGCAGTCCCGATAGCTACGCCACTGTTTATTTTATTATTTTATTTATCTTGTTATTTTTTATACAACTGGGGCACAAATTTTAAGTTTCGCCTCGGGCGCATGAAACCCGTGCTCCGGCCCTGCTCCTTGTTCTCTCTCACCCTCTCACGCCCAATATCCCTATCTCCCTCTAGTACCTGCCCCTCCCGCAGCCTTCCTGATCTTATCTGCCTCTCCTGCGGTCAAACCAACTTCTCAGGGCCCCTAGAATACCCCTGTATCTACGCCCTGGCTCCTCTGCTACCTGCTCCCGGCTTCTTCTCCGCCTAAAAAAGGTGAAGCAGCAGATCTGTCCGCACCTCTCGTATTCTCCTACCTGCTCCTGGGGTCTTCTCCTCCGCCTAAAAAAGGTGAAGCAGCAGATCCGGCCACACCTGTCGTATGCTCCTTGGTCATCGTACACCACGTCTGCCTCCTCGGCCGCCTTGTAGCCCACCTCATTGTTCCACTTGACGCCCGCTTTTTCGTATGCCTCGTCGTCCGCCTCGTAGCCCGCCTCGTCGTCTGGTGGCACAAAGGGCACCACCTTCGTGCGTGTCCTGACCTGCAGGAGACATGAAGTGTTTGTAACCAGGGACAGTGATACTCTGTATCGCAAGAGCTCCTGTGCCACTTATACCCCCTCCGCAATACCACGTTATACCGCCCTCCACAGGGCAAATACCCGTTATACCCACCTCCCCAGGCCCAGTACCCAGTTATACAACCCTCCCAAGGCCCAGTACCCTGTTATACACCCCTCCCAAGGCCCAGTACCGTTATACGCCCCTCCCCAGGCCCAGTACCCTGTTATACACCCCTCCCCAGGCCCAGTACCCTGTTATACACCCCTCCCAAGGCCCAGTACCCTGTTATACACCCCTCCCCAGGCCCAGTACCTGTTATACCCACCTCACCAGGCCCAGTACCCGTTATACCCACCTCACCAGGCCCAGTACCCATTATGTACCCCTCCCCAGAAGGTCATATTTCTATTTATCAAAAATACATTGAGTAACCTCTGGTTTTCAGGCATGTCCTAGGGGAGTTATCACAGAGACACAGAAACGTCGCTGAGTTTGGTGAGTAACTCCCTTAACCTCTCAGCAGTTGAATTCCCCATTAGGCGCTTAACACGTTAAAAACAAGCGTTGCTATTTCTCTGCATGAAGTTGCAGGTAATTGGAAGAGTTACACAGTGACGGCTATTTCATCACTCACCTTCTTCTCCCGAAACGGTCTTTTCTGTCTTATTTCCGGCTTCACATCGGATATCCATATCCATTCTTGGCCTCTGATCTGTATGCAAGACAATGCTTTAAGACAGGGTTGCGCAACCTTTTTCCCTGCTCCCCCCTCCCCCCTCCCCCCTCCCCACCTTGTCTCCGACGTTCTGATGTAACGACGTCATGTGATATCACGTTGCTATGGCAATGCCACATCATGTGACGCCACGTTGCTGTCGCCAGAAGCCGCCGGAGACAAGGAAAGGGAACTTACAGAGGACTTGCGCGCGATTTCCGGCATTTAATTTAAATGCTGTGGGGAAGAGCGAGGGGCCACTGTAAGCGCCGAGCCCCTCCTCCCAAGAAAATGTCGCGCCCCTCGATTTGCACACCCCTGCTTTAAGAGATATTCTGGGACCCTCCAACTCCTCCATCGGACCCTTCCTCATACTCATATTGACTGACCTTGCAGTGCTCTGCCCTGACTTGCACTGACCTGCTATGATGCCTCTCAAAATACCATGCTAACTCATTCTGAACATACATGTGTCCTTTCTACATGTTACTCAGCTTGTATGGGCCACAGACAGCTTTCCCGGGGTCCAGGACTAGTTTCCACCGGGGACCCTCACCCATGGGTCGGCGACCTTGCGAGAACCCACCCCCCCCCCCAACCTGTTTTCTCTTGCACTGCCATAGACTACAACATTTCGGCCTGCTGGTCTTTTTCAGGTAAAGTGGCTAAACCCACTAAATCCAGCAAAGAAAGGCCAGCAGCCAAAACATTGTAGTCTGTGGCACAATAAATTATCTTTTTTTATTCAAATCTGTGTGCCCTTTTCCATCAATCTTATTGTATACATTGGACGAAATGCCGGTCTTCCCTGAGACTAAGGGGCACTGGTAAAAGTATCACTAATTGTTTTTTTTGGTATGCAGCAAATCCCCATCATTTTTGCGTTCTCTTGCTCTGCCCCAATCTGACACACCACCTTGCTCTCTCACCCCCCTCTTACACTCCCCCATCACCCTTCCCTTCCCCAAAGGTTGTCCTTTAATCAGATCTTACCCAAATTGTCTCCATCTCCCTTGGAAATGTTCTGTCTTTAAGCTGTGTGGCTCCTCTTGATCCGAACTTTCTTAGCTGACCCCTTTAGGTTTCGGCTCCGAGGGTCTAAAAAATAAGCGACTCCGAAAAGATGTGAAATATGCACAAGGGTCCTAAAATATTTATCTAATGGGGCTCTGAGGGGGAGACTTAAATACTAGTTAATATAATCTATTTAACTAACAAATATGATCTATTAAACTAAGAAATATAATGTATCAAACTAAATAAATATCTATTAAACTAATAAATAGAATCTATTGTACTAAGAAATATAATCTATTCAACTAAATAAATATAATCTATTTAAAAACAATACAATAAAAAGCTGGAGAAATGATACGTTAACCAAGCCACAGATTTGATGCCAATGAGCGTTGAACTCCTTGCAGATCCACCGTCAGCTGGTTGTGGCAGAAAGTGGTGACATGCGGTAGAACAGAGTGGTTGAGCTGTAACCACGGCAGTCAGGTCAGAAATCAACACAATATTTTTTGAAATTTAGAATGAGAATGTTCAATATGTCACATTCTGGGCTCAGACCCTGAGCCCTGTCACATGTTAGCAGCTTGTGATAATAGAAGATATCCATATACTGGGATGTGATAAGAGACATGAAGGTCATTTTATACTGGGTCCCATAACCTGCTTTATATGAAGTATCATTTTACACTAATTAGTAGAGATGCTACATTTTGAAAAATAGCGCTTTTGGCGACATTGTTCATTTTCTCTACAAATGATAAATGAAAAAGTTGGATAAAACGTTATATGTGTGTGTGCGCGTGCAATATATATATATATATATACACATATACATACATACACATATAGTATGTTTATATATATATATCATACTATATGTATATATATTGTCTGTTTTATACACACATACACGTGTGTGTATATGTATGTGTGTGTGTGTGTGTATATATGTGTGTGCGTGTGTATATATATGGTATAACCCAGAGGTGCGCAAAGTGGAGGGCGGGAGATTTTTCGGGGGGGGGGGGGGAGGCGCACGGGCGGTTGCAGAGGCCCCGCGCACTTCCTCGAGGCATTAAAATTAAATGCCGGGGGATCGCGTGAGGCCTCTGCAATGCTATTACTTACCTTGACTCTGCCGGCGTCACTCGTGTCCATGGCAACGCGGTGTTAAATTACGCCGCGGGGTCATGTGACGTCACCCTCGTCAAATGCCGCTGCCGGTCACGTGACGCCGCATCAAGGTAAAGGAGGGGGTGGGGGCGCGAGCTCCCCTGGTATAACCAATAAATAATATAGCTGATATAGCAATTTGGTTGTGGCTAGAGAAAGATTATAGTGGCAGTGAGAATTAGTGGCCAGAATTAATAACTAAAAAGTAGCTGTAATAAAATAATAATAAACACTATGCCTAAACACAATAACAGTCCAGAAACTTAGCTCTAATAGCTATGTTATAACTCAATCATAAAAGGATCCAATTCGGGCATCCTCTGGAGTCCTGGCAGCTCTCTTCGGGGAAACAACCACCTCCTCGATAGATACCTAAACAAAAAAAAAGAAGAGAAAGCGCCCGCTCCATGTGTAAATTCGGTTTAACAATTTCATTTCCTGGACAAGATAAAAATAACAAACTCACAAACATCCGTTTGGTAAAAGCGTTGTATGAGACAGGCTCGTGCTCCGTGGTAATCCGGTGGTCAATCCGGTGGTCAATCCGCAGCTCCAGACTTTGGACGATGACCGGGAAACTCGATAGGCTGCGCCCCTTGCAGTGTGGTCCTCCGGCAATCTGTAGTATGCAGTTGTGATTCCACTCTGTAATTCCGGTGTCTCGCCTTGTTCGCGTACCAACTTCCCTTCCGGCGTCAAGACGGATAGTGTGGCAATAGCAACGAGAAGAATGTACCTACGTGTTTCTTCAGCACACGGCTGATTTCATCAGAGGATAATGCTACAACTCAGTCGTAATGGTTTTATAGTCCTACAGTCCAATTGGTAATGGCATAATAGATCACATATGTTACTGATTTTAGATAATAATAGATTCTTGTATGACACACACACACAAACACATATACATATATATATATATATATATATATATATATATGTATATATATATACATACACACATATATATATTTACACACACATACATATATTTACACACACACATATATATATATATATATATATATATATATATATATATATATATATATATGAAACCAGGTGTCCCACCAAGGAGACAAAAAACAGCACTCAAGGTATATGTGTAGAGGTATAAGTACCGTGTTAGCCGAGCTTCAATAATCATAAAATAATAAAAAAATAATATCATCTATTTATTTTTTGATTATATATATATATATATATAGATAACAGCAGGCACTTCAAAGGCTCCAAAGAAATAAGTGCTTGTTCAACAAAAATTACAGGAAACCAGGTGTCCCACCAAGGAGACAAAAAACAGCACTCAAGGTATATTGCAAAAGTGTATTTGAAAAAAAGCAGGCACATATAAATCCAACGTTTCGGTCCTGTATAGGGCCTTCCTCACGCCCCTGAGGAAGGTCCTATACAGGACCGAAACGTTGGATTTATATGTGCCTGCTTTTTTTCAAATACACTTTTGCAATATACCTTGAGTGCTGTTTTTTGTCTCCTTGGTGGGACACCTGGTTTCATATATATATATATATATATATATATATATATATATATATATATATATATATATACAAATACAACTGTATGCTCATGTGCATGTCTTAGGCAGGTCTGCAACCCTGCCTTTCCCCATTATCACCCAGCATACAGCACTTCCACTGTAGCAAGGGATTCTGGGAAATGACATGCAAATGAGCACACAGTGTCACTTTTTGCCTCAAAAACCATTTTTAACATGGTTCCCTATAGGCTTAAGCTTGCTGCATGGTCACAGCTTTGAGCACAGCCAGGGTTAAGGTGCATACCCAGAAAACCACCCACAGACAGCTGTTTCGACCTTAATGGGTCTCATCAGTGTGGGGTTGATTTAACTGGGTATGCAAAGAGGCTATGGGATAGGCTATACCATAATACTGAGTTAAGTTATGGTGAGTAAAAAAAGTGACAAAAACCCTCCACAGGAAAGCAAATATGCAAATACAACTGTATGCTCATCTGCATGTCTTAGGCAGGTCTGCAACCCCTCCTTTCCCCATTATCACCAGCATACAGCACTTCCACTGCAGCAAGGGATTCTGGGAAATGACATGCAAAAAAAAAAAATATATATATATATATATATATATAATCTTCTTCTCTCTGAAGAAGACCGTTTTAGTCGGAACGCGTTGGAGTGAGAGTCTGTGGAGTGGGACCCCTACCCTTTTCCATGACAGGAGGCCTTGGCTATCTGTAAATTGGCCTTTCACACCTACGCTTTAATGGTGATGTATTTACATCTTTAATACTCGAGCATTTATTGCCTCCATTTCTGCAATTACTATTTTACAACAACAGCTATCTCCTTACGTTATGTGCACAAATCTGCAGTGTGTGTAGAGGTATATGTGCATGCTTGGATCAGAGCTGCTTGTGTGGAGAGGTATATGAGCATGCTTGGATCAGAGCTGCTTGTGTGTAGAGGTATATGTGCATGCTTGGATCAGAGCTGCTTGTGTGTAGAGGTATATGTGCATGCTTGGATCAGAGCTGCTTGTGTGGAGAGGTATATGTGCATGCTTGGATCAGAGCTGCTTGTGTGTAGAGGTATATGTGCATGCTTGGATCAGAGCTGCTTGTGTGTAGAGGTATATGTGCATGCTTGGATCAGAGCTGCTTGTGTGTAGAGGTATATGTGCATGATTGGATCAGAGCTGCTTGTGTGTAGAGGTATATGTGCATGCTTGGATCAGAGCTGCTTGTGTGGAGAGGTATATGTGCATGCTTGGATCAGAGCTGCTTGTGTGTGTAGAGGTATATGTGCATGCTTGGATCAGAGCTGCTTGTGTGTAGAGGTATATGTGCATGCTTGGATCAGAGCTGCTTGTGTGTAGAGGTATATGTGTATGCTTGGATCAGAGCTGCTTGTGTGTAGAGGTATATGTGCATGCTTGGATCAGAGCTGCTTGTGTGTAGAGGTATATGTGCATGCTTGGATCAGAGCTGCTTGTGTGTAGAGGTATATGTGCATGCTTGGATCAGAGCTGCTTGTGTGTAGAGGTATATGCGCATGCTTGGATCAGAGCTGCTTGTGTGGAGAGGTATATGTGCATGATTGGATCAGAGCTGCTTGTGTGTAGAGGTATATGCGCATGCTTGGATCAGAGCTGCTTGTGTGTAGAGGTATATGTGCATGATTGGATCAGAGCTGCTTGTGTGGAGAGGTATATGTGCATGCTTGGATCAGAGCTGGAGTGTGTGTAGAGGTATATGTGCATGCTTGGATCAGAGCTGCTTGTGTGTAGAGGTATATGTGCATGCTTGGATCAGAGCTGCTTGTGTGTAGAGGTATATGTGCATGCTTGGATCAGAGCTGCTTGTGTGGAGAGGTATATGTGCATGCTTGGATCAGAGCTGCTTGTGTGGAGAGGTATATGTGCATGCTTGGATCAGAGCTGCTTGTGTGTAGAGGTATATGTGCATGATTGGATCAGAGCTGCTTGTGTGGAGAGGTATATGTGCATGCGTGGATCAGAGCTGCAGTGTGTGTAGAGGTATATGTGCATGCTTGGATCAGAGCTGCTTGTGTGTAGAGGTATATGTGCATGCTTGGATCAGAGCTGCTTGTGCTGGTGATTACTTTTGGTGTTCTTTGCCTCACGGAATACATGTTTGGTAGATGTGAGTCCCCCTCCTCTTTTATCAATTTTTCTTCCCTTGTTTTTAACCCACAGTAATACATTTGTATTGTTATCACTTTCTTGGCATGCCCGTGTGCTTCTTCATAAGGATGCTTTTTTCGTTGTAATACAGTACATATCCATTATCCTTTAGCACCACTGTCCATTGTTATTATATTATAAATCAAGACAGTTTCTGGGCAACAGTGACGCACTGTGTTGATGCGGTATACTTTGTGTCACATATATATATATATATATATATATATATATATATATAAAATCAAAAAATAAATAGACTATACCGTTCTGTGGCTAACGAAATGCTTTTATTTGTGCGAGCTTTCGAGATACGCTGATCTCTTCTTCTGGCGGTGTTACAATGAATGAAGCAAGCAAAGGGTATACTTAAAAACAGTGTCTCTTGGAATGTTATCTGTGCTTGTCCCTTCTCCCCCCCCCCCCTTGTGTGAATGTGATTTATGGCTAGAGGTGTTAAATGGTTCCTGAAAGTTAGTGATGTAAGAGTGTGTGTGTGTGTGTGTGTGTGTGTGTGTGTGTATCTGTGTGAATATAAATGAATGGAGAGCCCACAGTTTATACAGTGCTTTACAAAAGGTGTGTGTGTGGAGTGGGAGTTAATATAAATTGTGTGGGTAGGTGTGGAAATGTGAGAGATTGTAGCAAAACTAAAAGTGTGTGTAGATACTATGTGGTCCCTATTGGTGTATAGGGATGGAAAAACAAGGAGTATTTGTATGTGTAAGAGACAGCTGTGTGTGCATACATATAGCACAGTATGTACAGACATGGCCTTTAGCGCTCATGGGAAGAGAGTTCACTTGTGTCAGTAATGACTCATAAAATTTCGATCTCTGTTTAGGCCACCGCTAAGTGTCCCGAACAGTTGCATATATTTCTATTCGTGCAACCATCTCTATTTCGGTGTTTTAAGATTAACTTTGAGTATGGCAACCCCCAGATCGTCCATCTTATGGACAGAGTCAGAGAAATGTTCGCCGACAGGACTGTCTCTTGTTCCGCGTGTGATGCTGTGCGATGCAGGTTCATTCTCTTGTTTAGCCCCTGCCCCGTCTCACCTATGTAGTAGCAGCCCCCTGGACATTTCATGCACATGATGAGGAACACGACATTGCTGGAGGAACAGGTGAACCTTCCTCTGATTTTGTATTCCCGATTCCTGTGTGGTATTTGTATTGTGTCCGCTGTGTAGAGTATTGCGCAGGTTTTGCATCTTGCGTCCTGGCCTGGCATATATATAATTATATATATATATATTCCACAGAAGCAGCCGGCACTCCAGTTGCATGTAGAAAAAATTGGGTGCTTGTCCCATAAAGCAATAATAAACCACACGATTCCGTTTGAAGCACGAGATCAGGAGACAGCACTCTGGTAAGTTTGATCACAAGTTTTTGTACTGAAAAAGACACATAAACCGACGTGTCACGACAGGTGACTCTGCGCGTATTCTGACAGGCCGAGATGGCGTTTGCAGGGAGCTCAGGCGGTGGTAACATCTCTGCGGTGGCGCAGTCCGGATCCCAATACGTTCGCCGCGGAACCCGCTCTGGGCTTCAGTGTAAGTCTCCGTCTCCCCCTGTCAGCCTCAGGCAGCTGTTTAGCTATATTTTTAGCCAATCCAGGATTCCTTTATCCCGTTTTATTGAACACTGTCTTCCTTTTTATTATTTTATATACCGTTTGTCATGTTGTTTATAGATTTAGTTTCATTTAGTTATATTTGATTATTCATGTGGTTTGTGTTCATTGGAACCGAACCCGGATCTGTGACGCATATGTACTGAGGTGGGGTTGGATCCCCTCGGTTATTTCTTGTTTTATTAATAAATAATTTACTATATTTTAATCTCTGGTGCGCATTGTGTGCGTTTTTCTTCTTGTCTGCACAGTGCTTCAGATTCTGCATCTGAAAAAATGCCGGTGGATCGGGATGTGAGGTAGGGAAGTGACGTCCGCGCCGGAACGTTATTGCCACGCCTCCAAATATTCATTGCCACGCCCCCAAATCGCGCCCGCTGCATACCCTGCAAAGCCATTAAAAAGCTCAGGCTTCAGCAAGTGTATTGCAGCGTGTGTGCGCCTTCCCTCCGTCTGAAATACTATAGACGCAGCCTTATCGACGCTTACTAAATAGGCCCCTGTGTCTCTCTCTCTCTCTGTGTCTCTGTCTCTCTCTGTGTGTCTCTGTGTCTCTCAAATCAAATCAGCTTTATTGGCATGACAAAAGAACATTTCAGTATTGCCAAAGCGTGAGTAATAGGGGGTGTGGGACAATGATTACACGAATACTAGGGGGTACGGTATAATGGTTATACAGTACATTACTTTTGTCTCTCTCTTTCTCTGTGTCTCTCTCTCTCCGTGTGTCTCTCTCTCTCCGTGTGTCTCTCTCTCTCCGTGTGTCTCTCTCTCTCCGTGTGTCTCTCTCTCTCCGTGTGTGTCTCTCTCTCCGTGTGTCTCTCTCTCTCCGTGTGTCTCTCTCTCTCCGTGTGTGTCTCTCTCTCCGTGTGTGTCTCTCTCTCCGTGTGTCTCTCTCTCATTCTCTGTCTCTCTCTCATTCTCTGTCTCTCTCTCATTCTCTGTCTCTCTCTCATTCTCTGTCTCTCTCTCATTCTCTGTCTCTCTCTCATTCTCTGTCTCTCTCTCATTCTCTGTCTCTCTCTCATTCTCTGTCTCTCTCTCATTCTCTGTCTCTCTCTCATTCTCTGTCTCTCTCTCATTCTGTCTCTCTCTCATTCTCTGTCTCTCTCTCATTCTCTGTCTCTCTCTCATTCTCTGTCTCTCTCTCATTCTCTGTCTCTCTCTCATTCTCTGTCTCTCTCTCTCATCCCTGTATGATAGGTATGTTCCAACTCTATTTTTTGCTCTTCTTTTCCGTTTGAGAGGAGGGAGTCCCTCACCTCTTCAGCCACACACCAGGAACGCTGGATTGCTTACAGACGCTCGGAGAGGCGGATACAGTCGTGGATTGCAGGCACTGATTTATCTGGTAAGTACCGCAAACATGCTTGAACAAGGGCCGTAGACATTTTATTTGATGGTTTAGATTACCATTGTCTGTGGTTGTTAGTTATTGGTATTACAGTTTTTTGATGTTGTTACGAATCAAATACATTTTGAAGTAGTAATCCCCTCCGAACTGGGCATTCCTGGCCAATAATGCCCTGGCTGTAAGAGTTGAAGGGCCCAAGCAAAGCCCCCATCTCTATACACACTAACACTGCAGGGGCATCAGAGTGTCTTATTGTCATGGCAACAGGAGGTGTCACGTGATGTAATTTGTTTAATAAATTATTTTTTAAGGTGTCCCGGTTTTTCATTTTCGAAATCTGGTCACCCTATTCATCAAGCAGAAAAAGTGAAGAAACAATTGTAGTTTTGCTAATGGACGTCATTTTGGCATATCATTAGCTTTGAGGATACCCATTAATATGAAGAAAAGTAACAGCCATTCCCAATGTAGCCCCCCTTCCCTGGGCCAATCGCAGATCGGGCCCCCTCCTCTGAGAAAAGAAAAATATCCCGTCTATGTTGTTGAGTCTGGACGCCGAAAAGGCCTTTGATAGGATTGACTGGCCCTTCCTCAGGGAGACGCTGGGGGCGTTTGGGTTCGGGGGGCGCCTCCTAGAGGCAATACTAGCCCTTTACAATGGTCCCACTGCAAGGGTGCGACACCAAGGGTTCCCCTCGGATATATTCAACATCCGTAGCGGGACAAGACAAGGTTGCCCACTTTCACCGTTAATATTTGCCCTCTGCATAGAACCGTTAGCGGCTCATATCAGAGCGAGCCCAGATATAACAGGGATAGATATAGGGGAGCAGCATCATAAAGTAGCGCTATACGCAGACGATGTAATCTTGACACTGTCAAAACCCCTCACCTCCTTGCCCAACGTCTTTGCGATCTTGGGAACTTTCAGCTTGGTGTCGGGGTTTAAAATTAACCAGGCCAAGTCGGAAGCGCTTAACATCAATCTACCCAAGCCGGTCGAAAAACTGATAGAGCTCAACTTCAATTTTAAATGGCAACCCTCCGCTATCAAATATTTAGGGGTATATATCACAAAGGACTACAATACACTATATAAAGCAAATTTCCCCAGAATAGTGAAGAAACTGCAGGAAGATCTCAGGGTTTGGGCGGGCTATGGCATATCGTGGTTTGGGCGGATCAATAGTGTCAAAATGAACCTGCTGCCTAAACTATTATATCTGTTTCAAGCACTCCCGATACCTCTTGTTAGGACTGAGGTCCTCACGCTGCAGGCTCGCATTATTCAATTTATTTGGAATAAAAAAAGCCCACGAATTGCGAAAAGCATACTGACAAAACCAGTAACAAGAGGAGGGTTAGCGGTACCTTGCTTGTTGGCATACCACAAGGCGGCACAATTATGCCAAATTGTCCAGTGGCACTTGAACCCAGCAAATAGAAGATGGGTGGCCCTAGAAACAGAATGCTGTGCGCCAGTAAAACTGCACGATCTGATTTGGCTTCCAAAACAGTGCAAGAAATCAATAGGGATGCCACTCTGTGCAATTGCGAACTCGCTAGCGGTCTGGGAGTCAGCTAAATTTAAAGCTAAACTAGCTGAGAGCCCCGGCGTTGCCCGGGATGTTTGTGGTGTGGGTGTGGCATTTGGGTGAGGAGTGGTCAACGCGGCCCATGTGCGGTGGTAGTGCTGCTGTGGCTGTACTGATGGTGATTGTATCGGTGTGCTGATTTTGGAGGGTTTGGTGCTGATGTGGGGGTGCGGATGTGGGGGTGCGGATGTGGGTGTGCCGATGGGGGAGGTGCAAAGGTGCCGATGTGTGGGTGCTGATGGTGTTGATGGGGGCTGGGAATGGCGGGGAGCCGAGAATGCCAGTGTGCTGGGGGGGCATGGGATAGCGGTGTGCTGATGTGGTTTTGCTGGGGATAGTGTGTGTGTGTATACGTGTGTGTGTATACACACGTGTGTGTGTATACACGTGTGTGTGTATACATGTTTGTGTGTGTGTATACATGTTTGTGTGTATACATTGTATGTGTGTGTGTGTGTGTGTATACATGTGTACGTGTGTGTGTGTGTGTACGTGTGTGTATACACATGTGTGTGTATACACATGTGTGTATAGACGTGTATACACATGTGTGTGTAGACATTGTGTGTATGTATATATTGTGTGTGTGTGTGTGTATACATGTGTACGTGTGTGTATACACATGTGTATACACATGTGTGTATACATAGTATGTGTGTGTGTGTGTGTGTGTGTACATGTGTGTGTGTGTACATTTGTGTGTGTATACATGTTTGTGTGTGTATACATGTTTGTGTGTGTGTGTACATTTGTGTGTGTATACATGTTTGTGTGTGTGTATACATGTTTGTGTGTGTGTATACGTGTGTGTATACATGTGTGTGTATACACGTGTGTGTGTGTGTGTGTATACATGTGTGTGTGTATACATTATGTGTATGTATACGTGTGTGTGTATGTGTACATGTGCGTGTGTGTATGTCTCCATGTGTGTGTATACACGTGTGTATATACACGTGTGTATACATGTTTGTGTGTGTGTATACATGTTTGTGTGTGTGTGTACATTTGTGTGTGTATACATGTTTGTGTGTGTGTATACGTGTGTGTATACATGTGTGTGTATACACGTGTGTGTGTGTGTGTGTGTGTGTATACATGTGTGTATGTATACTTGTGTGTGTATGTGTACATGTGCGTGTGTGTATGTCTCCATGTGTGTGTATACACATGTGTATATACACGTGTGTATATACACGTGTGTATACACGTGTGTATACACGTTTGTGTGTATACATAGTATGTGTGTGTGTGTGTATACATGTGTGTGTGTACATTTGTGTGTATACACGTGTGTATGTGTGTGTGTGTGTATACATGTGTGTGTGTATACATGTGTGTGTATACATTATGTGTATGTATACATGTGTGTGTGTGTGTGTACGTGTGTGTATGTGTACATGTGCGTGTGTGTATGTCTCCATGTGTGTGTGTATGTCTCCATGTGTGTGTGTACGTGTACATGTGTGTGAGTATACGTGTACATGTGTGTGTACGTGTCTACGTGTACATGTGTGTGTGTGTCTACGTGTACATGTGTGTGTGTCTACGTGCGTGTGTATACGTGTGTGTGTGTCTACGTGTGTGTGTGTATACGTGTGTGTGCGTATACGTGTGTGTGTGTGTCTACGTGTGTGTGTGTGTCTACGTGTGTGTGTGTGTCTACGTGTGTGTGTGTGTCTACGTGTGTGTGTGTGTCTACGTGTGTGTGTCTACGTGTGTGTGCGTGTGTCTACGTCTGTGTGTGTGTCTACGTGTGTGTGTGTACACGTGTGTCTACGTGTGTGTTTGTACGTGTGTGTGTTTGTACGTGTGTGTGTGTGTATACGTGTGTGTACGTGTGTGTGTGTGTAAACGTGTGTCTGTGTGTATACGTGTGTGTCTGTGTGTATACGTGTGTGTCTGTGTGTATACGTGTGTGTCTGTGTGTATAGGTGTGTGTGTGTGTGTATAGGTGTGTGTGTGTGTGTGTGTATAGGTGTGTGTCTGTGTGTATAGGTGTGTCTGTGTGTCTACGTGTTTGTTTGTGTCTACGTGTGTCTGTGTGTCTACGTGTGCCTGTGTGTATACGTGTGTGTGTGTGTATACGTGTGTCTGTATAGGTGTGTGTGTGTGTGTGTGTGTGTGTGTGTGTGCGTGTGTGTCTGTCTACATGTGTGTGTGTGTCTACATGTGTGTGTGTGTCTACATGTGTGTGTCTGTGGACGTGTGTGTGTGCCTACATGTGTGTGTGTGCGTGTGTGTGTGTGTGTGCCTACATGTGTGTGTGTGCGCCTACATGTGTGTGTGCGCCTACATGTGTGTGTGTGTGTGGTCTCTGTGTGTGTGTGTGTCTCTGTGTATGTGTATGTGTATGTGTATGTGTATGTATATATGTATATATATATATATATATATATATATATATATATATATATATATATATATATATATATATATATATATATAGTGTGTGTGTGTGTATGTATGGAGGGTTGAGGCTGGCAATGAAGGAATGGGGGGGTGTGGGGGGAGAGCTGCTTACCTTGCAGTCGGCAGCATGTTCCTCGAGGTGAGGCCTCCTGCAGGGCGGGAGCCCCCCCCGCTGCCTCCGGCTCGAGGTGAGGCCTCCTGCAGGGCGGGAGCCCCCCCGCTGCCTCCGGCTCGAGGTGAGGCCTCCTGCAGGGCGGGAGCCCCCCCGCTGCCTCCGGCTCGAGGTGAGGCCTCCTGCAGGGCGGGAGCCCCCCCGGCTCGAGGTGAGGCCTCCTGCAGGGCGGGAGCCCCCCCGGCTCGAGGTGAGGCCTCCTGCAGGGCGGGAGCCCCCCCGCTGCCTCCGGCTCGAGGTGAGGCCTCCTGCAGGGCGGGAGCCCCCCCGCTGCCCACCGGCTCGAGGTGAAGCCTCCTGCAGGGCGGGAGCCCCCCCGCTGCCCTCCGGCTCGAGGTGAGGCCTCCTGCAGGGCGGGAGCCCCCCCGCTGCCCTCCGGCTCGAGGTGAGGCCTCCTGCAGGGCGGGAGCCCCCCCGCTGCCCCCCCGCTGCCCCCCGGCTTGAGGTGAGGCCTCCTGCAGGGCGGGAGCCCCCCCGCTGCCCTCCGGCTCGAGGTGAGGCCTCCTGCAGGGCGGGAGCCCCCCCGCTGCCCTCCGGCTCGAGGTGAGGCCTCCTGCAGGGCGGGAGCCCCCCCGCTGCCCTCCGGCTCGAGGTGAGGCGGCGGTGCCGAGGAGCGTTGCAGGCGGCGCCGGGTAGGCTGGTCTTTGCTGTGAGGGGGGTGGGAGAGGTGAGCCGGTGCCGAGGAGCGTGCGGCGAGGCCCGTGGGTATGCTGCCTCACCCATCCGGCCGCTCCCACGTGGATGTGAGGCGGGAGGCAGCGTGTTGTGGCCGCTCCCCCGCGTGTGTCCCGGGCGCTCGCTCCGCTCCCCCGCTGACTGTAGCGGCGCCGGGGTGTGAGCTTGGGGGGGGGGGGTGTGTGAGCTTGGGGGGGGGGGGTGAGCTTGGGGGGGGGTGAGGTGTGTGTGAGCTTGGGGGGGGGGGGGGGGGTGTGTGTGTGTGTGTTTTTTTTTTTTTTGTGGACCTTTGGCCCGTCACTCCGCCTCAGGCCAATGCGAGGTGTGGGGGGCGGGCCAAGGGGGTGGTGTGAGTGTGTGAGGCCAATGAGAGGTGTGCGGGGGCGGGCGGCCCATGGGACCAATGAGATTGCCGCTAGGGACACCGGACATCCAGCAGGCAGGCATGCATGCATGCAGGCAGGCAGGCAGGCAAACATACAGTGCTTTCACTAATCTTATACTATATTACCTGGTTTCATATAATATATATATATATATATATATATATATATATATCTTATACTATATTAGTGAAAGCACTGTATGTTTGCCTGCCTGCCTGCCTGCATGCATGCATGCCTGCCTGCTGGATGTCCGGTGTCCCTAGCGGCAATCTCATTGGTCCCATGGGCCGGCCGCCCCCGCACACCTCTCATTGGCCTCACACACTCACACCACCCCCTTGGCCCGCCCCCCACACCTCGCATTGGCCTGAGGCGGAGTGACGGGCCAAAGGTCCAAAAAAATAAATAAAACACACACACACACACACACACACACACACACACACACACACACACACACACCCCCCCCCCCCCCCAAGCTCACACACACCTCACCCCCCCCCAAGCTCACCCCCCCCTGCAGGAGGCCTCACCTCGAGCCGGGGGGCAGCGGGGGGGCAGCGGGGGGGCTCCCGCCCTGCAGGAGGCCTCACCTCGAGCCGGAGGGCAGCGGGGGGGCTCCCGCCCTGCAGGAGGCCTCACCTCGAGCCGGAGGGCAGCGGGGGGGCTCCCGCCCTGCAGGAGGCTTCACCTCGAGCCGGTGGGCAGCGGGGGGGCTCCCGCCCTGCAGGAGGCCTCACCTCGAGCCGGAGGCAGCGGGGGGGCTCCCGCCCTGCAGGAGGCCTCACCTCGAGCCGGGGGGGCTCCCGCCCTGCAGGAGGCCTCACCTCGAGCCGGAGGCAGCGGGGGGGCTCCCGCCCTGCAGGAGGCCTCACCTCGAGCCGGGGGGGCTCCCGCCCTGCAGGAGGCCTCACCTCGAGCCGGAGGCAGCGGGGGGGGCTCCCGCCCTGCAGGAGGCCTCACCTCGAGCCGGAGGCAGCGGGGGGGCTCCCGCCCTGCAGGAGGCCTCACCTCGAGGAACATGCTGCCGACTGCAAGGTAAGCAGCTCTCCCCCCACACCCCCCCATTCCTTCATTGCCAGCCTCAACCCTCCATACACACACACACACACACTATATATATATATATATATATATATATATATATATATATATATATATATATATATATATATATATATATATATATATACATACATACATACATACACATACACATACACAGAGACACACACACACACAGAGACCACACACACACACACATGTAGGCGCACACACACACATGTAGGCACACACACACACACACGCACACACACACATGTAGGCACACACACACGTCCACAGACACACACATGTAGACACACACACACATGTAGACACACACACACATGTAGACAGACACACACATGTAGACAGACACACACGCACACACACACACACACACACACACACACACCTATACAGACACACGTATACACACACACACACGTATACACACAGGCACACGTAGACACACAGACACACGTAGACACAAACAAACACGTAGACACACAGACACACCTATACACACAGACACACACCTATACACACACACACACACACACCTATACACACACACACACACCTATACACACACACACACACGTATACACACACACACACACGTATACACACAGACACACACGTATACACACAGACACACACGTATACACACAGACACACACGTATACACACACACACGTTTACACACACACACACACGTACAAACACACACACGTACAAACACACACGTAGACACACGTGTACACACACACACGTAGACACACACACAGACGTAGACACACGCACACACACGTAGACACACACACGTAGACACACACACACACGTAGACACACACACACACGTAGACACACACACACACGTAGACACACACACACACGTAGACACACACACACACGTATACGCACACACACGTATACGCACACACACGTAGACACACACACACGTATACACACGCACGTAGACACACACACATGTACACGTAGACACACACACACATGTACACGTAGACACGTACACACACACACATGTACACGTATACTCACACACATGTACACGTACACACACACATGGAGACATACACACACACATGGAGACATACACACACGCACATGTACACATACACACACGTACACACACACACACATGTATACATACACATAATGTATACACACACACATGTATACACACACACATGTATACACACACACACACATACACACGTGTATACACACACAAACATGTATACACACAAATGTACACACACACATGTATACACACACACACACATACTATGTATACACACAAACGTGTATACACACGTGTATACACACGTGTATACACACGTGTATATACACACGTGTATACACACACATGGAGACATACACACACGCACATGTACACATACACACACACGTATACATACACATAATGTATACACACACACATGTATACACACACACACACACACGTGTATACACACACATGTATACACACACGTATACACACACACAAACATGTATACACACACACAAACATGTATACACACACAAATGTACACACACACACAAACATGTATACACACACAAACATGTATACACACACAAATGTACACACACACACATGTACACACACACACACACACACATACTATGTATACACACATGTGTATACACATGTGTATACACACACGTACACATGTATACACACACGTACACATGTATACACACACACACACAATATATACATACACACAATGTCTACACACACATGTGTATACACGTCTATACACACATGTGTATACACACACATGTGTATACACACACGTACACACACACACACACGTACACATGTATACACACACACACACACATACAATGTATACACACAAACATGTATACACACACACAAACATGTATACACACACACGTGTATACACACACACGTGTGTATACACACACACGTATACACACACACTATCCCCAGCAAAACCACATCAGCACACCGCTATCCCATGCCCCCCCAGCACACTGGCATTCTCGGCTCCCCGCCATTCCCAGCCCCCATCAACACCATCAGCACCCACACATCGGCACCTTTGCACCTCCCCCATCGGCACACCCACATCCGCACCCCCACATCCGCACCCCCACATCAGCACCAAACCCTCCAAAATCAGCACACCGATACAATCACCATCAGTACAGCCACAGCAGCACTACCACCGCACATGGGCCGCGTTGACCACTCCTCACCCAAATGCCACACCCACACCACAAACATCCCGGGCAACGCCGGGGCTCTCAGCTAGTATAGTATAAGATTGACCACACGACAGTCGTTGATGACCCCCCTGGTGGGAAATCCGGATTTTGCTCCAGGGCTGTTAGGTGACAAATTTGTAAAATGGACGCAAGCGGGGTACTTACGATTAAAGGACCTGGAAGGACGTAAATATATCAAGACGTTCGATATGATTAAGGATGAGAAAAAGCTACCCAACACAGAATTATTTAGATTCCTCCAGGTTAGGGCTTTCTATAATAAATTCCCGGTTCGCCCAGCACGAACCAATTTCGAACAGCTGTGTTCCAGAGAGACGGACACAAGAGGACTAACTTCTCGGATGTACAGGGAGGTAGTCTGTCCGAAGACTTCCGACGCCCCCCGACTGAAATACATGCGACAGTGGGAGACAGATTTAGGGGAGACACTAGAGGACGAGGAATGGGTTCAGATACTACAGGCAGCTGCCAAAAGCTCAATTTGTGCCACGTTGAAGGAGAACGCATATAAAGTCCTAATGCGGTGGTACCATACCCCATTGAAATTATCTAAATTTATCAAGGACTATTCCCCGCTCTGCCCAAAACAGTGTGGGGAAACGGCTGATTTAAAACATATGCTGTGGTCTTGCCCGAAAGTGGTCCCGATTTGGGAATCTATTAGAGATTGGCTAGAAAGAATCCTCAACTTGGAGATCCCCCTGGACCCGTGGCTGTTCCTCGTGGGCAGACGGCCTCAGGACGTGTCTAACGCGACACTCAAATTGGTTGCACATTTCGCAACCGCCACGAGGTGTGAGATCGCAGCAGTATGGAGACAACAGGAATTACCCACTATAGCTAAAATCAGGAACAGAATTTGGCATGTCTGCCAGATGGAACAGTTGACGAGTTGGATCAACGACTCTGGCTCCAAATTTCTAAACGTATGGGCCCCATGGCTGGCCCAAACAGACATCCCGGGGGTGGACGCCGCCACAATTTTGCATTAATATAGATAAATGCGTTCTCCTTGGACAAAGCAGACCAGACGAGATGATGACATAGCGACGGAGAACATAGAACCACCGGGATATCCACAACACACCCTAGCGTACACATAGAGCTAATAGCAGATCCTCCGCTCCGATGCAGCAGTTACAGGTGCCCCCCACCCCCACCCACCCTAATGTGTCTCACCCCAGTCTAGTTTGTCCTGTCCGTCTTAGTGATGTGGTTTACGTGTGGTTTGTTACGTCTGTCTCATGTCCTGTCTACGTGTCACGGTTTTGATGACAAAATTGGGTATTCTGTAACGTATGCCAATAGGTGGTGATGTTATGTATGCTCTGTAATACCAAATAAAAATGAGAGTTATAAAAAAAAAAAAAACAGGGTGAGAGGAATTGGTCCACCTCCCTAAGTAAGGTTGCATCAGCTCTACTCAGAGGCTGATGGCTCCCCTTCTCCAACGGCCAATTGATATAGGCTCTCTCTGTCACCCTGGGCCAGCCAGGTGACAGACTCAGCAGACTCTAACTCTGGACTGAACTCTTAACTCTGACACACACTTCTACTAAATAGGAAGTGCACTGCTCTTTATGATATTGGCAGGCACTGCCCCTGTGTCTCTGCCTTCCACACAGGGTCAGGTACCAATTTCAGGAATGTCCCGTTATTAGCGTAAACACAACAGAGTTCCATGGATCTAGCATTAAGACTGTAAGCTCTGCAGGCCAGGGATTTCCTTTCCTATTGTCTGATTTTGTTTGTTGCACTTATTGTACTATAATTCCCTGTACTGTATTGCCTCTCTTATAAAGCGCTATATAAATAAAGATTTCCATACATAATATATCTTAATGCATCTTAAGACACCTTAGAGTTCCATCTATAAGACACTTTATGGTCCACTCAAGTGAATAGTCTG
The DNA here is from genome assembly GCF_040206685.1 of Ascaphus truei. Taxonomy (NCBI): domain Eukaryota; kingdom Metazoa; phylum Chordata; class Amphibia; order Anura; family Ascaphidae; genus Ascaphus; species Ascaphus truei. The sequence continues at coordinate 46,806 of NW_027457318.1, forward strand.
TAAGGAGTCTAAGGCTGCGTCCATAGAAGGACAAGCAGCGCTGAGGCGTGCGGACGCTCCGCGCTGAGCCCCTGCATCCTCAATGAGGATGCCTTGAGAGGGGGCTCATGCAGCGTCCGCGGGCGTGCTCAGGCTTTGGAGTTTTCAGCCGAGCGCCAAGCTGTTTTTCAGCGCGCTGTCGGCTGAAAACATCCAATCAGCCTTAAGCAGCGTCAACGTCACGGCGCCGTGACATTGACGTCAGTGCATCGCGGGCGATTGGCCCAGCGACGTCACTGCCCCGCCTCCAACCACCTCCCCCCGGCTCCCTTCGCGCACAGCTGGCTCCGTGGAATCGGGCTGACTTAAGCAGGCGAGCCTCAGCGTTAGCGCGCAACCGCTCTCCCCACCCCTCTATGGCCCGGGCCTTAGTTACTGTACAGCATTGTAAAGTGCCTTGCTGGCCTAGTACAATTTAGTAAATATCCTAAACAATGTCGTCTTAGGCAAAATGTTGCTGATCTTTGCTCTAAAAATGACTATGAACTAAAGAGAAATAACAATCTCCCTTGTGAGCACATTCACATGTCTCAGACAGGTCTGCAACCCTGCTTTTCACCATTATCCCATACAGCTTCCACTGCAGCCAGGGACTCTGGGAAATGACATGCAAATGAGCACAGTGTCACCTTTGCTTCAATCTATTTTAAATGAAATTAGCCTTGTACTTCTGGTGGAGAGAGTAGGGGTTTGGTGCTTTATACGTTACATATTATTAAATGTTAACATCAAACAAATATTGTCATTATGTTTGGTGCTACTTATTTCTTTTTCATTAGGATTTATTTATTCATCTTTCATTATTATTATTTACTAGCTGAGAGACCCGGCGTTGCCCGGGATGTAAATGCGTAATAGGTAGTATTATTTATAACTCGTGGAACAATAGGTGAGTATTTGTTGTAAAGGTTTCGGGGGGGGGGGGGAGAAAGGGGAGCGGGGGGGGGGGGAGAAAGGGGAGCGAGGGGGGGAGAAAGGGGAGCGGGGGGGGAGAAAGGGGAGCGGGGGGGGAGAAAGGGAGCGGGGGGGGGGAGAAAGGGGAGCGGGGGGGGAGAAAGGGGAGCGGGGGGGGGAGAAAGGGAAACGGGGGGGAGAAAGGGGAGCGGGGGGGGGGGAGAAAGGGGAGGGGGGGGAGAAAGGGGAGCGGGGGGGGGAGAAAGGGGAGCGGGGGGGGGGAGAAAGGGGAGCGGGGGGGGGGAGAAAGGGAGCGGGGGGGGGGGGGAGAAAGGGGAGCGGGGGGGGAGAAAGGGGAGCGGGGGGGGGAGAAAGGGGAGCGGGGGGGGTGGGAGAAAGGGGAGCGGGGGGGGAGAAAGGGGAGCGGGGGGGAGAAAGGGGAGCGGGGGGAGAAAGGGGAGCGGGGGGGGAGAAAGGGGAGCGGGGGGGAGAAATGGGAGCGGGGGGGAGAAAGGGGAGCGGGGGGGGGGGAGAAAGGGGAGCGGGGGGGGGGGAGAAAGGGAGCGGGGGGGGGAGAAAGGGGAGCGGGGGGGGGGAGAAAGGGGAGCGGGGGGGGGAGAAAGGGGAGCGGGGGGGGAGAAAGGGGAGCGGGGGGGGAGAAAGGGGAGCGGGGGGGGGGAGAAAGGGGAGCGGGGGGGAGAAAGGGGAGCGGGGGGGGGGGGGGGAAGGGGAGTGGAGGGGGGGAAAGGGGAGTGGGGGGGGGGTGGAGAGCGGTGGCATATGTATTGTCATAATTTATGTATGGGCATTTCCCCCCCCCCCCGTTCCCCGTGACTCCCCCCCCCCGTTCCCTGTGACTCGCGCTCCCCCCCCCGGCGGCCGCTTGGTCCCCCGATGTGCCGTCCTGCTGAGTGAGGCGTGCAGGCGGCTGCAGGAAGCGCCCTGTGTGGGCCTAAGACTCACGCTCCCCCCCCCCCCCCCCCCGGCGCCCGCTCGATGTGGCGTCTGGCTGAGCGGCGGTAGGAAGCGCCCTGTGTGGGCCTGAGGCTGAGGCGGGACGCGCAGTGGGCCTGAGGCTGAGGCGGGACGCGCAGTGGGCCTGAGGCTGAGGCGGGACGTGCAGTGGGCCTGAGGCTGAGGCGGGACGCGCAGTGGGCCTGAGGCTGAGGCGGGACGCACAGTGACTTACCTGAGCGGGTGGTAGCGCCGGGGCAGGTAAGGGAGCGGCTGGGGTAGGAGGGCCGCGCTTCCGTCCGGAGCCAGTGCAGGATGGCGCACGTGAGGGGGGGGGGAGGGGGGCGGACAGAGGGTGTGTGTGTGTATAGAGCTGCTGTGTTGTGTGTGTGTGTGTGTGTGTATAGAGCTGCTGTGTTGTGTGTGTGTGTGTATAGAGAGCTGCTGTGTTGTGTGTAGTGTGTGTATAGAGCTGCTGTGTTGTGTGTGTGTGTGTGTGTATAGAGCTGCTGTGTTGTGTGTGTGTGTGTGTGTATAGAGCTGCTGTGTTGTGTGTGTGTGTGTGTGTATAGAGCTGCTGTGTTGTGTGTGTGTGTGTGTGTGTGTGTATAGAGCTGCTGTGTTGTGTGTGTGTGTGTGTGTGTGTATAGAGCTGCTGTGTTGTGTGTGTGTGTGTGTGTGTGTGTATAGAGCTGCTGTGTTGTGTGTGTGTGGTGTGTGTATAGAGCTGCTGTGTTGTGTGTGTGTGTGTGTGTATAGAGCTGCTGTGTTGTGTGTTTGTGTGTGTATAGAGCTGCTGTGTTGTGTGTGTGTGTGTGTATAGAGCTGCTGTGTTGTGTGTGTGTGTGTGTATAGAGCTGCTGTGTTGTGTGTGTGTGTGTGTGTGTGTGTGTGTGTGTGTGTGTGTGTGTGTGTATAGAGCTGCTGTGTTGTGTGTGTGTGTGTGTGTGTATAGAGCTGCTGTGTTGTGTGTGTGTGTGTGTGTGTGTATAGAGCTGCTGTGTTGTGTGTGTGTGTGTGTGTGTGTATAGAGCTGCTGTGTTGTGTGTGTGTGTGTGTATAGAGCTGCTGTGTTGTGTGTGTGTGTGTGTGTGTATAGAGCTGCTGTGTTGTGTGTGTGTGTGTGTATAGAGCTGCTGTGTTGTGTGTGTGTGTGTGTGTGTGTGTATAGAGCTGCTGTGTTGTGTGTGTGTGTGTGTGTGTATAGAGCTGCTGTGTTGTGTGTGTGTGTGTGTGTGTGTATAGAGCTGCTGTGTTGTGTGTGTGTGTGTGTGTATAGAGCTGCTGTGTTGTGTGTGTGTGTGTGTATAGAGCTGCTGTGTTGTGTGTGTGTGTGTGTATAGAGCTGCTGTGTTGTGTGTGTGTGTGTGTATAGAGCTGCTGTGTTGTGTGTGTGTGTGTGTGTATAGAGCTGCTGTGTTGTGTGTGTGTGTGTGTGTGTGTGTATAGAGCTGCTGTGTTGTGTGTGTGTGTGTGTGTGTAGAGCTGCTGTGTTGTGTGTGTGTGTGTGTGTGTGTGTGTGTGTGTGTGTGTGTGTGTGTGTATAGAGCTGCTGTGTTGTGTGTGTGTGGGCCGTCACTCCGCCTCAGGCCAATGAGAGGTGTGCGGGGGCGGGCGACCCAAGGGACCAATGAGATTTCCCCTAGGGACACCGGACATCCAGGCAGGCAAACATACAGTGCTTTCACTAATATAGTATAAGATTAACTTTATTATATTTGTTGTTGTCATTATTATTATTGTTTACTGTTAGCTGGAGTATGGCTCACCCAAGAACCACTTTCCCCTGTATGGGGGTCAGACATAGTGCAGACTTGACCCCTGACATTTATAAAAAGATGTTGGAATATGTGACACTGCTGCTTAATAAACACAAACACAGGCGCGCCATGTATTGTTCTGACATTGGTTTATTACACAGAGACACGTCTTTATAGAGGGTTGTCACACTAACAGCCTGGAAGGGGTTAATGCAGGGTCACCAGCCCAGCCCCCCTCTCCTATGATTGGTTGCTGCTCTCGTACAGTAGCCGCGATTGGTCCCCTGTCAATGTCAGAAAAGGCGCGCCAGTTTTGCTGTCTCCATGGCGACCATGGCGGCCGCCGGAGATCGGCCTGCAGCGCGGCCCGGCTTCCAGGTTACCTCCCCGCCGGTGAAGATGTTAGCGGGGCGGCTGAGGGAATGCGTGCGGCGGCGGCCCGGTTCCTTCTGGCTGGAGAAAGGAGCCGGCGGGCTGGAGGTGGGCCTGGTGTGGATGCAGGGCCGGGTGCTGCACGTACGGCCCGAGCGCGGCGTCACCGTGCGGCTGAGCGACGACACTCACACCTTCACCGTGTGCGGGGCCGACCGGGTGCCCAAGGGCAAGCCCTGCCTGCAGCCAGGTAACCGGGGGGTCCGCACGCCCTGCCTGCAGCCAGGTAACCGGGGGGGTCCGCAAGCCCTGCCTGCAGCCCGGTAACCGAGGGGTCCGCAAGCCCTGCCTGCAGCCCGGTAACCGGGGGGTCCGCAAGCCCTGCCTGCAGCCAGGTAACCGGGGGGTCAGCAAGCCCTGCCTGCAGCCAGGTAACCGGGGGGGTCAGCAAGCCCTGCCTGCAGCCAGGTAACCGGGGGGGGTCCGCAAGCCCTGCCTGCAGCCAGGTAACCGGGGGTCCGCAAGCCCTGCCTGCAGCCAGGTAACCGGGGGGGTCCGCAAGCCCTGCCTGCAGCCAGGTAACCGGGGGGGGTCAGCAAGCCCTGCCTGCAGCCAGGTAACCGGGGGGGGGTCCGCAAGCCCTGCCTGCAGCCAGGTAACCGGGGGTCCGCAAGCCCTGCCTGCAGCCAGGTAACCGGGGGGTCCGCAAGCCCTGCCTGCAGCCAAGTAACCGGGGGGTCCGCAAGCCCTGCCTGCAGCCACGTAACTGGGGGGTCCGCAAGCCCTGCCTGCAGCCAGGTAACCGGGGGGTCAGCAAGCCCTGCCTGCAGCCACGTAATCGGGGGGGTCCGCAAGACCTGCCTGCAGCCAGGTAACCGGGGGGTCCGCAAGCCCTGCCAGCAGCCAGGTAACCGGGGGTCCGCAAGCCCTGCCTTCAGCCACGTATTTGGGGGGTCCGCAAGCCCTGCCTGCAGCCAGGTAACTGGGGGGGTCCGCAAGCCCTGCCAGCAGCCAGGTAACCGGGGGGTCCGCAAGCCCTGCCTGCAGCCAGGTAACCGGGGGGTCCGCAAGCCCTGCCTGCAGCCAGGTAACCGGGGGGTCCGCGCGTGGCTATCACTGTCCTGCCTCACACGGGAGGAGGGCGCCATGATTTCTTCTCCCGCCCCCTAAACAGCAACACCAGCCTCTCACCCTCTCACCCTCTAGCGTCACCTAGATAGAAGCCAGGCAGATCACACTGGTTTTCTATGAATCGCAACTGATTTTAAAGTCCTGTTTATATCAGCAGTCAGGTCTGATATAAAACAGTAGTAATGTTTCCACCGCCAGTGTATGCAGCGCTGTACATAGAATGTTTGCAGGCGCGAGCCTCTACCCCATAGAGCTTACAATCTATGTCTGAAGCACTTATTCCCATGACCTGTTATTTGTAATTTATATGATTGTCACATGTATTACTGCTGGGAAGCGCTATGTACATTTAATGGCGCTATATAAAAAAAGACATTTGTAGCCCTTTTTCTGACACTCTAAGCGACTTCGGGTAACTGCGCGCACCTGCGGCTCCAGGAGATCTGAGCCTCCGCTAGCTGGGAGCCTGGGGTAACACTTATTAGCGCAGCGCCTCCACTTACCCAGGATCACCGTCATGTAAGATTCCCCTGGGCAAGAAACACACCGATACAATGCGTGCAACCAACTTTACTATGTGCAATAATAAACTTATACTCTATATGAACCGTGGCAATAACCCAATATGCATACACTTATCTTATAACACTATACTTATACTCTATCATACCCTAACACCGCTAACGGATAATGTCCTTCTAACATCAGTGGCTCGGCCACACCCCTAGGGAATATTGTCCTGTACAATAGTGGCTCAGCCACGCTCTTATGAGTGTCTCTATCCCGTCACCGCGTGCCCCACACACCGTGTCCGTGTAATAGTACGATAGCGGTGTGTACTCGCTAGTGTCTCCCTATAGTTATGCCTAAGGCGGGATCAGCGCCTGTTGACCGGTGTTGGTGCACTTGACGTATCTACTACCTTCCGGTCACGGCGGTGACCGGTAATACTTGGAAAAGGATCAGCCGAATCCTTGCTTGTCTGGGATGTCCGCAGTGCAGCTGTCTGGTCCCAAGCAGCTCACCAGCAAACCTGCTCCGCACGCTTGTCCCTAACTGTGTACACAGTAAGGTGACTGATCGCTAGCACTATGGCCGTCCCTGCAGCACAGCAGCACACTGTGACTCAGGGGTTTCTCCTAAGGGCCTGCGGGGTAAAGCTAGCCTATGCAGGCGGGTCACGGACCCCCTGCACGCATACACCCTCCTCCGTTACCTTCCAGATCCCCTCTGACTAGCCTCTCCCCCACGCTTCCCTTTCCTCCTCCCGTAATTCTAGCCTTCCGATTGGCTCCTCAAGTCAGGTGACTGCCCAGGAGCTCATGGGAGTTGTAGTTCCTCAGCGGAGCTTCTCTGCCTTGAGCTGCACAGACTCACAGCTATTGCATCAGCGCAGACCTCCACATGACTCTCCTGAACAGTCAAAATACCAACTGAACACACATATGAGGCTCCTACCACATCCCTACACATACATCTATTATTTGGTGCCTGCGGCACAGGGAGATAACGTGACTTGCTCAAGGTCACAAGGTATGGGGGGGGATTGAGTGTGTGTGGGGGGGGATTGAGTGTGTGTGGGGGGGGATTGAGTGTGTGGGGGGGGAGTGTGTGTGTGGGGGGATTGAGTGTGTGTGTGTGGGGATTGTGTGTGTGTGTGTGTGGGGGGGGGATTGTGTGTGTGTGTATGTGGTGTGTGTGTGTATGTGGTGATTGATTGAGAGAGAGAGAGTGTGTGTTGTAATGCAGTGGTGCGCAAACTGGGGGGGGGGCAATAAGGTGCAAGATTTAGGGGGGCGCAGGCGACGTGCGGCGAAATCTGGGTGCGCGGGCCGGCAGACGCTTTGCGCGGGAGGACGAAAAAGCTGTACGCGAGGGGCGGCCAATAAGATGTGCACGGGCGGGCAGCCGAAGATGTGTGCGGGTGGCTGAACAAGATAGTGCAGGTGGCGGCCTCGTGATGGTGTGTGCGCACGCGCAGGGGCTTCGGAGGTACGGGGAGGAGCACGCCCGAGCACGGTGAAGTCAAACGCCCCTCCCGGTGTCTGCCCTGCAATAGCGCTGTGTTCCTGCTCTCCTCCGCTGGCAACCTGCTTCGCTGCGATCCTCTGCGAGGGAAAGGGTCGGCTGCCACTGTATCAATCACACTATGAATGTACAGAAATAATAAAAAAAAAGTGAAAACATTGAAAACGGAAAAAATAAATAAGGTAGAAACAAAAAGGGGGGGAGATGGAAGGGAGGTAGCAAAGAGGTGGATGAATGCCCCCCAAAAGTATTGCCTTTGTGCACGTACGCTCTCCCAAGCTCAGCGCTTGGGGAGACAAACAAAATTGACTTTGAAGTGCGCTCAGCAGAAGTCAATGCACACACACAGCCACACACACACAGACACACACACACAGACACACACACACACACACACACACACACACACACACACATACAGCCACACACAGCCACACACACACACACACACAAATAGCCCCGATCCACGCTTGCAAAATGATGCAGGACACCCTGCGCTCAGGCTTGGAGAGTTGGTGATGTCACCGCTCTCAGCGGCAGCGTGGACGCAGCCTAATTTTGCAAGCGCGAGCTGTTGAAATATGTAAGTATTTATAGACATATTTGGATTTATATTGTATACCGTTTAATAAAGGTTTTTTTTTTTTCATGTGATTTTGATTACGTCAGCCAGGGGGGGCCCGAGAAATTTTATGGATGAAAAGGGGGGCTCGGCATAAAAAGTTTGCTCACCCCTGCACTAAGCTGCGCTTTCAGCTCATAGACCTCACATTATAAACGTGTAATTATAGTCTCACCTTAATGTAGTGTAAAAGAAAATGATGTACAGATTTGGTCGCATCTATTAACGCAGGTTAACGGTGGCAGAACGTTAACGCAGCTCTATTTGAACAAATGGCACAGCGCTATATTTCTTAAATGGGTGCAATTTATTGCATTATTTGTGTAATCTTATCAGGTGGTACAGGCATACCCCGCATTCACGTACACAATGGGACCGGAGCATGTATGTAAAGTGAAAATGTACTTAAAGTGAAGCACTCCCTTTTCCCCACTTATCGATGCATGTACTGTACTGCAATCATCATATACGCGCATAACTGATGTAAATAACGCATGTGTAGCAGTCTCTATAGTCTCCCCGCTTGCGCACAGCTTTGGTACAGGTAGGGAGCCGGTATTGCTGTTCAGGACGTGCTGACAGGCGCATGCGCGAGCTGGCGTTTGCCTATTGGGTGATATGTCCTTACTCGCGAGTGTACTTAAAGTGAGTGTCCTTAAACCGGGGTATGCCTGTACACTTGTACAGGAAATCCTAAAGTTGATGTCCCTGGGGCAGCTGAGGGATTTTCACCCATTCAGTCCTGGAGGGTCCTGCGCCCCCCTCCTGCATTTCCTAATCATGTGTTCGCTCCTTAGGCCTCGGATATTTTATTTATTTATCAAATGTTTTACCAGGAAGGAAGCAATACTTGAAAATGAGAGGTAACTCTCAATGTATGTCCTGGGCACAGAGTTATGATGACAGATACATGGTTACAAATCCATAGTTACATTAAGTGAACATGGTATACATTATATACAAGACATTGCATGCACAGTTAGAGATAATATATATATTATAGGCGCATGTAACCGTTACAGACCAGATTAAAATGTGAGACAGCCTTCGTTTTGAAAGCACTTAGACTGGTAGCATCTGCAAGAGTCTCTGGTAGGTTGTTCCAGTTTTGGGGTGCACGGTAAGGCCGTGATTATACCCGAAGCGGCGGAGCGCAGAACGTTGTGCGCCACCAAAACAAATAAAAGTTTTCCTATGAGCGCACACTAAGAATGGGTGACCAACGAGGCGGCCAAGTGCGCAAATTTTCGAACAGATCCAAGAATTTTATTTTCTGGAGCGATGGCCGCGTCATGTGAGCGGTTCAGCCAATGAGACTGAACCACTCACGTGACATCATGGCCTCGCCTCCCGATGCCTCCTGCCTGCAGTGCAAGTTTCGGGCAGCGCATCGCATTGAGGTAGCGTGCGTGTCCCGCCGCCGGTGGTATAATGAAGGCCTATGAGGAGGAGCGGACGGATACTTTGTTGAACCTTAGGACCATGAGCAGTCTGTTGGAGTCTGATCTCAGATGATAAGTGCTACACGTGGTAGGGGTGAGGAGCTTGTTCAGATAGGTGGGTAGCTTGCCGAGAAAGTATTTCAAGGCAAGACAGGAAAGATGAACTTTGCGCCTAGACTCTAGTGATGACCAATCTAGTTCTTTGAGCATTTCGCAGTGATGTGTGTTGTCGTTGCATTGGAGGACAAAGCGACATATTGAATTGTAGAGGGTATCAAGGTTGCTAAGGTGGGTTTGGGGTGCTGTGCCATGTACTACAGTATGTCCCCATAGTCGATAATTTGCATTGGCTTCTGCTGTGTGATATAGTGCGTGTGCGACAGAGCACATGGCGTTGTGCGCGCCTGTCGCCTGAGTGATCTGTGGACTTTAGATCGCTCGTGACGGGGAGGCGTGGCCGTGACATCACTAGGCCTTCCCTAATGTCTCTCACGGGAGACCAGGAGATTTTACACTTATTTTTACCGGGATCATTCGCTAGGCAAACAAGGTGGTAAGAACAAAATGCAGTTTATTCGGGTAAACCCGCGTACAACACAATGAATACACAAAATACAGCTAAAAGCACACTTGCTGGGGGTGAAATCTAGGCTCTACTAGGTGCAGGGCGAATGCTTCGGTACGCTTAACCTGACCGGGATATACACCCGGGCTTTCTGGTCCTCTTTTTGGCTTCAGTTCCTAGCCGCGACCGCTACGTTCCAAATGAGAACTTGAACTTCACGTCTGACTTAGTCTCTGCAGGGCAGACTTTTCCTAGCTTCAAAACCAAGCCGGTTGCTCTGGTATTCGTGACAGCAACTTTGAAAAGTCCGCCCTAGCTTCATCGACACAAGTCACTAGATCGTCTGGTTCTCTGACTGGGGTTTTCTCCTTACATACCCTCCACTGTTCTATGTTCAGCATGGAGGAAGGAGCGACCAATTGGAGCATGGGAAACCCTGCCGCCAACCGATAAGAATAGGGGCTCGTCCTTTGACTGACGCCAGAGGAGGGGACGGGCTAAGCCGGCTCGGGATGACCCGTGGGCGGGACATACGGATTGACCAATGGGAAAACGCGCCGACATTTTGCTGCTTCCCCTAGTCAACCCCTTGTCACCTACTGGGCAGACTCCACTGAGTCTGGCAGATCAGAGTGTCCTCCCCGCAGGGGGTCTCTGTTCTCCGGACCCAGTACTAAGCCCTGCCCTGGCCACTTCACACCCCGACACCTCTCAACATCCCTTCTCCTCTCCGATGTCTATGCAGACTTCCCGGCACCTATATGGATGCCTGAGCTGGCTGAATAGACATTTATAGTAAAAGCACATGTAACGGTATTTCTGGCCCGGCCTGACCCACCCAATCTCACATTGGCCCCTGTGGTCTAACCGGTCCCCATTACAGTGTGATAGTGTCTGGTGGTGCACCTGTTGGCAACAGGACTCCTGAGTCTCCCGCATGATGGTGTGTGGGGAGGACCCGTCCAGACAGGCAGCTGAGGTAGTGTGCGGAGTCCTACCTAGTTCCAGTGCAGCGCCTCCACCTCATCAGGGTCCCTTCGGTCACTTGGGGATGGTCCTGACGAGGAACTCCTCTGTGGTGCTCCTCTCTGTACATTCACTCCACACATGTACACGAGAGGGTTTGTGATTAAGAGCATCTTTATTGGTTGAGGTGGGCTAACTGCCCCTCGCAGTAGTTTCTCTAGCCACTCATTGTCCCTCAGTGCTTCCCTTTGAAAGGTGTAATTCTCCTTTAATAGGGATTCCCTATCCCAGCCGGGATGTCTTTACCCTGTGCCAGGTCCCTGGACACAGTCTTCCTGTTCAGCTACTATAACATAACTCTCGCAGACTATTCAGAACTCCTACAGAACTCAGGACTCAGATAGAACTAACTATTAGACACAGTGCTGTGCCTTATGTACACTCTGGAAGCTGACACACCTCTGACATCACTAACCATGGAATCAGAGCATGTGACCACTCCCATCCATACACAGGGCACCCCACCAGGGTGTGAGGGCAAACCTCCATAATTACTGCTGGCATGCCCACAACTTACCAGGCCTTACTGTCAGCAGGAGAGATGACTGTAGCCATTTTACATGACCGCTACACACAAATGAAATAAAACATACTTTAATACATAGGATAACTTGGGCAGACTCATAGCTGTAAGGGAAATAGGACTGGGATATCTGGGCTTGAAAATCAGGAGTCACTGGGCAGCCCTGGTGTAATTCAACCCACGTACTGGCAAATCATGCCTGCACGCCAGGGAGAATTAGGAGACTACTGATATCTTTGCCCCCCCCAAACTCCTGCAAACAACATGATTGCATTTCTACCCAAATATCTCACCTAAAACTTACATATAGAACGTTTCATGAGTCTTAGGCTCAGGGAACATGAAAAGTGGAAACGAAGCAAAAGGAAAAAGCAGGCACTAATACTCCGGAAAGTAAAAAAAGGTTGAATGAAATCCAGGAGAGCGTGTGCCCATAAAGACTATTTTAATGGAAACCACAAAAAATATACAGCTACATTACGGGGTACACAAACCCCCACCAACGCGGCTCGAATTGCGTTGGTGGGGGTCTGTGTACCCCGTAATGTAGCTGTATTTTTTTTGTGGTTTCCATTAAAATAGTCTTTTTTTATGGGCACACGCTCTCCTGGATTTCATTCAACCTTTTTTTACTTTCCCGAGTATTAGTGCCTGCTTTTTCCTTTTGCTTCGTGTCAAGTCATCCAGAAAAAACAGAAGCACACCCCCTACTGTGAAAGAAGAAACCTGGACAGCCAAAAGGACATTACCAACTCTAACTGTGAGTTATTTTATCACAAGCACATTCTCCATTCTGACATTATATGCTGGGACACTTTATTGTGTGGCCCCTTACTACAGTGCTCGTGGGGGCCCTAGCCCACTAGTCAGATTACAATGGAGCAGTGATTAATACATGATTGTTCTGTGTCCTATGGATTGACTATCCCTTATCCATTATCCAGGGGGTTTTCATTTCAGGAATCATTATATACATTTATTGAACGTTACAATTTTTGTACTACATATTTTGAGGGTTTTTTTGAGAGCACCACACATTTTTTCCATTTTTCTATGAAAAGTGGACAGGCAGGGGACACTTTAACGTTCACATGTTATAATGCCGGGCCCCTGGCTTATGGTGCCAGGTAGCTGCCAGGGGCCCACCGTTCCAGTGGTAACCTTTATTGTATAGCCTGGTTACCCCCTTTATCGTATAGCCTGGCACCCCCTTTGGAGGGAAGTATTATGGGAAATGGGGGGGTCCCAGAGTTGAAATGAATGCGGTTCAGCTTGGGGAGACCCTCTGCTTCAATCCTGTTTTAAAAAATTTTTTTTTTATAAAAAGCGAGTGACTTGCTCCTTCAGAATACTGATTTTCATGTTCGGTTAAAGCCTTACTTCACAAATGTAGTAAAGTGCTTTAAAACATTTTTTTGATTTCAACCTTCCCCAGCGATCTCATCTGTCTATCTTAACCTTGTGTCGCCCTGCTCCTTACTTCCCTTCTCCTTTCCCACTCAACCTGTCTTCACCAACCTACTAACACTTCTCTACCTCCTTTGATACCTAACCTACCAAGTCCTACTTCACGTCCCCCTTCACTCCACTTCCAGTCACCACTCCCACTATCTAACTTGCACATTTCTATAGCTTTCTGATTTCCTCACTTCTCCACATTTATTCTTCTTTCTTTCTAGCTCCCTACTTCCTCTCCTCCTTGCTCTCCCCTCTACCACTTCCTTACTACTTGCTGCATCCCTACCCCACTTTAAATTCAAGTCTACTTCCTTACTCCTTCTTATAGTATTGTCTCCTTAAATGTCTCCACTTCGGCTTATTTCCTCTCATCTACTTGCTTTTATCCTCTTACTAACTCCCTCTCTATCACTCACCCTGCCCTTACTCGCTTAATGGTTCTGCCGCTACGGCGCTATACTAATTCCCTTCCTGTATGTCTTTCTATTCTTCCCAGACGCAAAATTCAAAAAGCCCGCGTCGGGCCGGTGAGGTGACTAATCCAGGCCTGCGCGGGTCATCCGGCGCATTCTGGACGCCTTGATGGGCTTACGGCTGTCCTTGGTCTTGCTGGTGACGTCATCTGGTCGCGCCGGTGGGAGCTGGTTCCGCGCCACCTCCAAGATGGCGCCGCTCCTTCCGGGGCACAGCTGTGATGCGTATCCGGGGGGCGGCCATTTTGGAAGACGTCTCTCACCAGTGCGGAGGTGCGTGCGCCCGCTCCTGTTTCCCGCTCACCGCTCTCTTCCTGCTCCTGCGGTTCACTGTGGATTCCCGCCTTCTAGAGCTGCTTCGCCATCTTGTGTCGGGGGCCGCCATCATCAGAAAGGTAGGCCGCAAATTTTCTCACCAGGGATTCAGTTTCAGCGCAGGTTGCTTGATCACTGGACATCTGTAGTTGGGGTGTCGGGGATCACCGCTCTTTCACTCGGGGGTGAGTTTCTTTATTTGGTGACAGCTTCACCGTGGCCGGGGACCAGACCTCAAGTAGGGGGACGAGAACTGGAGGAGAAGCAAAGAAACACAGGTTGCTGAGGCCATGACACCGAGGGATTAGCCTGATACACTACAGGGGTGAACAAAGCCGGGACAGACTCTGGTTATGCATAGTATATGTTAGGTTTTATTCATTCAAGCTCAGGAAGAGCGAGGCAGGAGTGGGGGGGAGTGACCTGCTTCAAAAATCCGCATGGGCCACGCACTAGGGGGGAGGAGGGTGGATCTCCTGGGCCCTAGTGAAGTCCTTTGGGACTGGACGCGGTGGGTGAGTGAACTTCATCCCACGTTTCCTCCGGGCGGTTGGAGAGGAGTCCAGCTTCCCAAAGGCGGTGATCTCGTCAAGGAGGCGACGTCGCCGAGACGGACGAGAATTCTACTGTCTTTTGTCTTGTCTAGTGTTTGTTGTGTCCCCCCAGGTGTACCCTCTTGTGTGCTCCCCCTTGTGTATTGCTGTAGGTGGTGAAGTGAGGTATTGCAGTTCGAGAAGAAGAGGAGGTCGGGATTGTGGTCCAGGTGCATCAATCAAGAACAGATATTGGCAGCAAAGTCATCTCATACTTTTAAATGAGTAAGGAACTCAGGCTAGTATCACATAACATTAAGGGGTTTAACAGCCCGGTTAAACGCAGAATCGCCTTCCGAGATTATAAGCGTAAAGGGGCAGAAATTCTGTTTCTGCAAGAAACACACTTCTCTCAAGACAACTACCCCAAATTCCTGGATAAGGACTACCCGACACACTTTTTGTCTTCCGCGAAAGTCAAAAAAAAAGGGGTGGCCATACTAATTCATAAAAGAATACCGTTCGTACCCGATAGGACTTTCAAAGATAAAGAGGGCAGATTCCTCATAGTAAGAGGTGCAATCCAAGGGTTCCCAATTACTCTAGCAACAATATATGCCCCTAATGAGACGGCCCCCGTTTTTTTCTCTACCTTCTTTGGGAAACTCAACAAAGTGGCCAGAGGTAATATCATTGTCGCTGGAGACTTGAACAGGGCACTACGGGAGGACCTTGACAGATGTTCATCCACTAATATTACACACAGATCTGACATACTAACAATTAAAAAAGGGTTACGTGACTGCCAACTACTCGACATCTGGAGGGAACAACACCAGAGACTGAGAGAATACACCTTCTACTCACACCCACATGACACATATAGCAGGATAGATTACTTCCTTGTATCCAACAGAATGGTCCCTGGGGTCTCTCGCACCGAGATCCATGATATTTCATGGTCAGACCATGCATCTATAGAGCTGCGGTGCACACTAATCCCACTAGACAGACCTAGAGCGAACTGGAAACTAAACGAAATCTTGCTGAAAATCCCAGCCCTACAGGTGGAAATTGGGGAAAAGCTCACACAATACTTCGAGGAGAATGAGGGGAGTGTGGCTACGCACTCCAGACTGTGGGAGGCCCATGAGGCTACCCTCAGGGGGGTCATTATGAATCTGGCCGCTAAACGGAAAAGAGAACGGGAGGGAAAAATTTTGAAGCTACAGGAACAGCTAGCAGAGCTTTCCTCCCTCCACAAAAAAATAAGAATGCCCACACGTTAACTCAAATACTAGCCACTAAAACTAGTCTTAACCTCCTCCTCTCCGCCCAGGCCGAGAAGGAATTGACCTGGTCCAAGCGGAAATTTTATGAAAAAGCTAACAAGCCTGACACACTACTTGCCAATAAGCTAAAAAAACAAGCTTCCAAACTATCACATTCACGCAATTCGAAACCAAGATGGGGACCTTACCTCCATCCCAGCGAACATAGCAGGGGAATTCAAAAAGTATTACGAAATATTATACAATGGAGATAAGGTAACCCATAATCCGAAAACAAAGGAGGATTTACGGACCTTCTTAATAGAGGCACATTTACCCATTTTGAAGAGATGCGAAAGGGAGGCACTCCAGTCGGACTTCACGATGGAGGAACTCTCTGGGGTCATCAAAGCACTAAAACCGGCTAAAGCCCCAGGGCCAGATGGCTTTTCGAACTTATATTACAATAAATATTTAAAAATTCTAGCCCCCCACATGTTAAAGTTATTCAATGAAATCTTAGCAGGGGCCTCATTCCCAGCACAAATGCTCCAAGCCTCAATATCGGTGATCCATAAACCCGGAAAGGACCCGGCAGACTGTAAGAGCTACCGGCCCATTTCACTGATTAACTTGGACCTCAAAATATACTCTAAACTTATAGCCAACAGGGTGGGTAGTGTTCTTCCCGGGTTAATTCACACGGATCAAGTAGGGTTTATCGGAGGTAGACAAGCGGCAGATAACACCAGGAGAATTATTGACCTAATTGATCTGGCCCAAAAAGAAAAAATTCACTCCATGGTGTTAAGTCTGGACGCTGAAAAAGCCTTCGATAGAATAGATTGGCCCTACCTATCGGAAACACTGAGAGCATTTGGCTTTGAGGGACGCCTCCTGCAGGCCATCCTGGCGTTGTATAAAAACCCAACAGCAAGAGTGAGATATCAAGGTTTCCCCTCAGAACAGTTTGAAATCAAAAGCGGAACACGTCAAGGATGCCCGCTGTCGCCACTACTGTTCGCCTTATGTATAGAGCCTTTGGCGGCACACATCAGAAATAACCCAGATATCTCTGGTATCCCTGTGGGAGACCAAATGCACAAAGCCGCTCTATATGCGGACGATGTCATTCTCACAATAGCCAAATCTCTCACATCTCTCCCAAATGTATTCAACATACTGGGCAAATTTAACCAAATTTCGGGATTTAAGATCAATCAGTCTAAATCAGAAGCCCTCAATATTAATCTACCAAAAGAAGTTGAAAAACTGATTGACCTCAATTTTCAGTTCAAATGGCAACCCTCCGCTATCAAATATTTAGGGGTTTATCTCACAAGGGAGTACAAAACTTTATATAAAGCAAATTTCCCCAAGATCATAAAGACGCTGGGGGAGGATCTCCGAACCTGGATGAAGGGGAGCATCTCATGGATTGGGAGGATACATAGCGTGAAAATGAATCTCCTCCCAAAGATGCTATATCTTTTCCAGAGTCTCCCTATCCCTTTGGTGCAGGCGGACATCCTCTCCCTCCAGTCAAAAATTATAAAATTTATTTGGAACGGGAAAAACCCAAGAATTGCTAAAGGAATATTAAAACGTCCCATTCATCCTGCGGAGGGTGAGCGGTGCCTTGCTTGCAGGCCTACTATAAAGCAGCCCAATTAGGGCAGATTTTCCAATGGCACACAGACCCAAGCCTACGGAGATGGGTTGAGTTGGAGAAGAGATGCTGTGCACCAATTGAAATCCGAAATTTAATCTGGCTACCCAGAGAAGGGGTACGCAAGATGAACAATCCGCTGCAGACCATGGTCAATTCATTATAAGTTTGGGAGGCCACGAAATTCAAATGTAATTTGACTACCAAAACATCATTAATGACACCAATAGTGGGCAACCCAGACTTCGCTCCGGACCTGAATAGCAAAAATTTCTTGATATGGACTCAGAAGGGCTTCTCCCGTCTAAAAGATCTGGAGGGCATAACGACCATACAAACATTTGACCAAATTAAATCCTCTAAGAATATCCCAAACAAATTTTTTAGGTACCTCCAGATCAGAGATTTCTACAATAAAACGCCAATTCGACCGGCGCGAACAAATTTTGAGCAGCTGTGTTCCAGAGATACGGACACAAGGGGACTCACATCTAGAATGTACAGGGAAGTGATCTGCCAGAAGTCGCCCATTGACAATAGACTGAGTTACATGAGACACTGGGAATCAGACCTAGGAGAGACTTTAGAGGACGACGAATGGGACAGAATTATACAGGCGGCGGCGAAAAGCTCAATCTGCACCACATTAAAGGAGAACGCATATAAAGTCCTTATGAGGTGGTATTACACTCCGACGCGCTTAGCGAAATTTGTAAAAGGCTACTCCCCTCTCTGCCCTAAACAGTGTGGGGAAGCAGCTGACCTCCGACATATGTTGTGGTCTTGCACTAAGGGGGCCCCTATTTGGGAACAAATCAGAGATTGGATTCAGCGGATTCTCGATTTGGAGATCCCCCTGGACCCGTGGCTGTTCCTATTGGGCATGCGGATCCAGGGTCTGTCAAATGCGTCGCATAAATTAATCGCGCATTTTGCTACAGCCACAAGATGTGAGATCGCAGCATTATGGAAACAGCAGGAGATACCAATTATCCCTAAGATCAAAAACAGAATTTGGCATGTCTGCCGGATGGAACAATTAACGAGTTTAGTTAATGACTCCGGCACAAATGTTCTAAAGGTCTGGGATCCATGGTTGACCCAGGTAGACATCCCAGGAGTGGACGCCACCTCAATCTTGCACTAATTAAACTAGGTGCGTTCTCCTTTAAGGGCAGATTAGACAACACGACTCAGCGACGCACAGTTAGCAGACCTTCATGTAGTCATAGAATAGGGAAAAACAAATAAAAGAAAGAAACCTCAGAAGAACCTGTCCCAGTTAAAACCCTTAGCTATTGCCTAAAAGGTTGAACAAGAGATATCTAAAAAACTGCACCAGAGCCTGGCAACCTACCACCTCCCTCCCACCCCTAACCTCTTTCCCTGTCCCCTTGTCAAGTTCGTCTGGTCTTGTTTGTAAAGTGTTAAGTGGATGTGTCTTCGAGGCGTCATTACATGTGTTTAACAAAACTGGAAATGTAATAATGGGCTGTGGAACATTGGCTGTATTTGTACTTTCCAATAAAAATTTAAAGTTGAAAAAAAAAACAAACATTTTTTTATATTGCATTGAGTAATGGAAACCCAGGACAGTGTTGGTGCTAGCTAGATATAAACACTCCAGACATGTACCAATCTTTAAACCCTTGGGTATTTAATGTTGGTACAGATAAGAAGCATGGCTTACTCCAACCCGTTTACCCTGTGGTCAAAATATTAGTACAGCTCAACCCCGTTATAGCGCAATCTGCTATAGCTGGTGCAATTCTCTAGCTGCTACACCACAGTATTGGTGTGATGAATCTGACTCTATAAACAAACGTAACATCTACTGCACAGTGCAGTCCATGGGTGATCAGGGTTCAATTCCCGCATGTGTATTATATAAAATGTATTCACTGTTGGGCTGTCATTGATCAGAGAAGGGTCATGTGACCCTCCTGCGCTCAAAAGTCAGTCAAATTGAAAGCTTGGGAGAGCGTATGTAAGCACCTTGGAGCCTGATGAAGTGGAGAGAGCTGCAGATGCCGGGTAAGTCCTCGCAGAACCGTTCTTCCTGATTGCGCCAACCATTTCGCGATCCTGGTTATAACGTGCTCATTATGTGGACCAAGAGCACCGCGTTATAACGGGATTCAGCTGTATTAAGGGTTTCATATTTTTTTTTTTCATTTACAAACCTACTTTACATCCCTATCATTAAAAAATATATATATATATATATATACACACACACACACACACACACACACACACACACACACACACACACACACACACACAGTTAGGTCCGGAAATAATTGGACACTGACAGAATTTTCATAATTTTGGCTCTGTACGCCACCACAATGGATTTGAAATGAAACAACTGAGATGCAATAGAAGTGTAGACTTTCAGCTTTAATTCAAGGGGTTGAACAAAAATATCGTATGAAACGTTTAGGAATTGCAACCATTTTCATACACAGTCCCCTTATTTCAGGGGCTCAAATGTAATTGGACAAATTAACACAATCATAAATAAAATGTTAATTTTTAATACTTTGTCGAGAATCCTTTGCAGGCAATGACTGAAGTCTGGAACGCATGGACATCACCAAACGCTGGGTTTCCTCCTTTGTGATGCTTTGCCAGGCCTTTACTGCAGCTGTCTTCAGTTGTTGTTTGTTCGTGAGTCTTTCTGCATTAAGTTTTGTCTTCAGCAAGTGAAATGCATGCTCGATCGGGTTGAGATCAGGTGATTGACTCGGCCATTGCAGAATATTTCACTTCTTTGCCTTAAAAACATCCTGGGTTTCTTTCGCAGTATGTTTTGGGTCATTGTCCATCTGTAAAGTGAAGCGCCGTCCAATCAACTTCACTGAATTTGGCTGAATCTGAGCAGACAATATATCCCTATACACTTCAGAATTCATCCGGCTGCTTCTGTCTTCGTTCACATCATCAAAAACCACTAGTGACCCAGTGCCATTGTAAACCATGCATGCCCATGCCATCACTGCCTCCACCGTGTTTTTCAGATGATGTGGTACACAGCAACTCTCTTTTTTAGATGTCCTCATTACACAGACTAATGGGGAGTTACATACTGATCTTTTTAGAAAGGATACATACAGAAATGCCATTTTAAGGGCAGATAACCATCATCCTCCTTCTCTTATTGATGCATTACCTTTTTCACAGAAAGTCCGGGTCTGCAAAATCACGAGCAGGAAGGATAATATTGAACCAGCTATTGGAGAACTACGTAGTAGATTCCTGGCTAGGGGATATCCTCCTGCTGTGTTAGACCGGGCACTGGATAAAGAGGTAAGTGCTACCAAAAATAAGAAGGAGGACAGGCTTGTATTTACCACTACGTACAGTCATAAGCGAAGCAGAGGAAAAGACCTCCCAGCCCGACGCTACAAGCCTGGTAGACAGCGTGTATCACGCGCAGGCTGTATTAACCCCCAGCACATCGGAGACCAACCATGTAGGAATAAGCACTGTAGCTGTGATGAATCCTTGATCACATTGAACGGGAAAACACTGGACACGATGGGCCCTTGGTTTTTGCTGGGGGTTAATACAGCATGCGCGTGATACACGCTATCTACCAGGATTGTAACATTGGGCTGGGAGGTCTTTTCCTCTGCTTCGCATATTGCTGGTTTGGCCACGGCTGCTCAGCCTGGAATTAAGACTTTCATTATTGACATTATAAGAAGAGGCTTATACCCCGTGAATATGTATGTAATCACTTAATTGGTGATTTGAGAACTGTAGTGCTATCGTTATTTTTTTTTCTAACCATTTATTTATTTATTTTTTGTGGCATCTATTTATTCACATTTTTTCTTTCTGTGGAACATTTTTTTTTATTTCTCTGGAGTGAGTATTCGTGCTATTCCTATCCTGTGTGTTTTTTATTATGGAAGATTATGTAGAAGTGGAGGATGAGGAAGGGGTTACTGATACCTATGCCTTTAACTGTGGAGACACTCACCGTCAGAGGAGGGCAGAGTCAGTTTTTGATGAAGGTGCTAATTTCATCTGTGAAGAGCCTGCTGACTTAATTACCCACTTCCTTACATTGGAAAAACTGTTATCACAGGACATTAGGTATTGGTGGGACATTACCACTCTTGAGAACTATGCTAGAGTTAAAAGGATTCCGTGAGGCTTACGCTTGAAAAAGGTACCGTCCTTTGGCTTTATTAATAAAGATTTTGAGAATGACTGGAAAGCCATATTAGATCATTGCTCATTTAAGCTAATCAAATTGATCATTAAGTATAAGCTAAATTAAAAAAAAGAAAGTGAGAGCCAATGTGAAAGTCCTACAGGATAAATTGAAAGGTTGCAGAAAAATGGAGAATTTTATTAAATATGACCAAACACTTTTAAGCAACGTGGGTGCTATGGAAAAGTCTCTAATGATTAAGAAACAACAAAAGTTTGATAGGGACAAGATAGACTATGAGAAGCAGCAAGTTTATATATGGCAACGCTACACTACAAACGCACAAAAGTCACAACCAAAATCTGGTTCTAAATATCAGAATAATAAAAAACAAGGTGACTCCAAGAACCCGAATAAATCCATCCTAAAACGCCATGGAAACGCTTCCAGTTTTGAGTCAGATGGTTCTGACTATGAGAGTCGTTCACTAGGCGTTTCCTTTTGTGATGATGATGATAATTGGCGAGTTAGATCTACCTCCCCTGAAACCGACTCTTCACAAAAATCTGTTATGATGCCCTCTCGGAAAGAAGATAAACCTTCATACTCCTTGTTTCAAAAGGAGTCAAAAAACGAAAGAGGACAAGGAGATCATCAAAGAAGAGAAGGGGGGAGGGGGATCCGGGGGATCGAGCAAAAGAAAGAAATATGCATAGGAGAAGTTGTGGATAATGTTATCAACATTTCACATAAGACTCTTACAGATGACCAGATTGCGGTTCTAAATAGAGGTTTAAATTTTGCCCCATACCAAGATTTTAATTTATTCAATACCATCATTGATCTCCAAAAATTAATTCGCAAATTGTCTCTTAAAAAATATTTTAATAGAAAAAAGGGACAACAGAGGTTCCACTATATTCCACTGATAGAGGTCTAGCTGAGAATGTTGATGGTATTGATGTTTCAATGGAGAATTTGGATTTGCATTCATTTCGTGAACAATGTGCTTTATCAGATCTTAGAGATCTTTATGATGAACAAAATCAGGATTTGGAGCCTGAGATCCCTTCCTCATTCAGCTTCTTTGGGCAATTACACTTAGGTCTTAAGAAGAAATCAACCTTTTGCCCTCATATTTTTAACAATCATAATATTAAGACCTTTGAGAAGCTGGTTGAGAGGGATCTCAGGTTATTGGCTAGGGGTATTGTACCCCGGGGGGTTCCCTCTTTAAATAAAACGAATCTGTCAGATATTGACTTCCAGGAGATGATTGCCCTCAGGGAAGATAGGTCTATTACAATCAAAAAGGCTGATAAGGGAGGGGCCATTGTGGTGCCCTCTTCTTCAGATTATCAGGCAGAGGCACTTAGATTACTTGAGGATGTTGAATCTTATACAAAATTGACATGATCCCACATGTGAGTTTTTACACCTTTTGAAAGAGATTCTTGAAGAAGGAAAGGCCCTATTTGTACTTAACACAAAGGAATATGAGTTTCTCTACAATGCCTCACCTATTGTGCCCATCTTCCACCATCTCCCAAAGATCCATAAGTCACTTGTCCGCCCTCCTGGGCGGCCCATTGTGGCCAGTATTGGATCTTTGGGAGATGGGTTATCACGCTACATTGATGGTTTTTTACAGCCACTGGTAAAAAATCTGCCTTCTTTTCTGAGAGATTCTATGGATCTTTTATCCGCTATAAAAAATGTTATGATAGAAAAAATTAAACTAAACATATACTAAGCGCTTAACCTATTAGCCTAACTTAACAATACACGATAATGATGGATAAGTGCTCTAAATGTTGGAATTCCCTTACAAAGATACAACAATAAACTAGTGAATTCTACAGACTAATATAACAAACTGAGAAGACGGCTGCCTAAGGATTGAAAAACCACAAACCTATCCACAAGGTAAGTACAACAATACAGCAGCGGCAGCTTTTATTCGAGTAAAAGCCGCCGGCTGCATGCGTCTGGGAAGCGGGTAGCCGCGGCGCGTGGCGGCGCACTGTGACGTCACAGTAACATGCGCGCCCGGCTTCCCCGTCTTCCCCGGCTTCCGCAGGCTTCCCCGACACCCCTGGAGATCAAATTAAGGTAAGCGGGGGTGCGGGGAAGCAGAGGGGCAGAGCAGAAGCCGGGTTCGGGGTCCGGAAGGGGGGGTAAATTGCGCGTGAAGAGGAGGGGGGGTGCGTGGGGGAAACGCGGCGGCGCGCGTTTATTACTGGCGGCAGCTGGGGTAGATCCCGGCTTGCCGGCGGCATTCAGTGCAATAAAAGATGTCGCTACTGTAGCTTAAAAACAAAAATAAAACAAACAATGAAAGAAAACAGAAATAGTCCTTGGCGCACTATCTGGTATATAAACCTGCAGAAAAATGAAGTCCAAAGATCTTGGTAGTGAGGATTGTTGGTCCGGAATCCAATCGTACTCAAAGTCCTCTGAGGTGGTGGAATCAGATTTGTGCGAATGATGCTTTAATGCATGCCAGACCAATATGATTGGGTTCAAAGCAGGATCTTAATGAATGTTGCAGATGTGTTTTGGGGTCAATGTCTTGGAAGGACTGGTGACCACTCCAGATGTGAAGTATTCAGAAATGTTACGTTCTTCCCTCTGAGCAATAATGACCTTCTGTATGTAGACTCTCTAATATGAGGAAAAAGCCTTAATGGACTGGTCATGCACAGCTGTGCGAATGATGCTTTAATGCATGCCAGACCAATATGATTGGGTTCAAAGCAGGATCTTAATGAATGTTGCAGATGTGTTTTGAGGTCAATGTCTTGGAAGGACTGGTGACCACTCCAGATGTGAAGTATTCAGAAATGTTACGTTCTTCCCTCTGAGCAATAATGACTCCTCCTCCCTGTCAGACTTCCAAATAATTGTTTACTAAGTCTTTAGATGCAGCTGTGCATGACCAGTCCATTAAGGCTTTTTCCTCATATTAGAGAGTCTACATACAGAAGGTCATTATTGCTCAGAGGGAAGAACGTAACATTTCTGAATACTTCACATCTGGAGTGGTCACCAGTCCTTCCAAGACATTGACCCCAAAACACATTTGCAACATTCATTAAGATCCAGCTTTGAACCCAATCATATTGGTCTGGCATGCATTAAAGCATCATTCGCACAAATCTGATTCCACCACCTCAGAGGACTTTGAGTACGATTGGATTCCGGACCAACAATCCTCACTACCAAGATCTTTGGACTTCATTTTTCTGTCAGGTTTATATACCAGATAGTGCGCCAAGGACTATTTCTGTTTTCTTTCGTTATTTATTTTATTTTTGTTTTTAAGATATAAAAAATGTTAGTTGGAAAAAGACTTTTAGATGGGTGACATTGGACGTGATGTCACTTTACTCAATCATAGATCACGAGCAAGGGATTCGAGCAGTGGAATTTTTTCTTGATGCTTCTACATTGTCCATTTCATTACGTGCCTTTCTTTTGGATTCTATTATGTTTCTGCTCACCCATAATTATTTTTCTTTTGATGCACAATTTTATCTTCAGACACGGGGTACTGCTATGGGGACGTCATTTGCCCCCTCTTATGCTAATTTGTTTGTGGGTCTTTGGGAATCCACACACATTTTCGGTGCTGATAATTCTTTTCGTCATCAGATTATTTTCTATAAACGGTATATTGACGATTTGATTATGATTTGGGATGGGGATTTATTATCACTGCATGCCTTTATTCATACACTTAATACTAATTCTTTAAATCTTAAATTTACTTATGAAGAACACATGAATCACATCAATTATTTAGACATTACTTTATTTATTGACACGACAGGCACTATTCAAACGGACATTTTTAGAAAGCCTCATTCACGTAATACTTTATTGGAAGCAGACAGCAGTCATTCTAAATCATCATTCGAAGTATACCCAAGGCTGAATTCCTTCGACTAAGACGGCTTTGTTCAAATGACGATTTATTTGAGCATCAAGCAGAGGAATTAAAAACTCGATTTGCTCAAAGAAAATATAATCACACTGATATTGAAGCAGCATATCTGTGTGTCAAATCTACAAACAGGATCGATTTGTTATCGAACTCGTCTGTGAAGTTCAAGAAGAAACATGAATTGGATCGAGTGACGTCTGCTCTATTTGTCACCCAGTTTAGTCGCCAGGCTGAACAGATTCGTTCTATCATTTATAAACATTGGGGGACCCTCACTCTTGATAAGGACCTACATAGTTCAGTTAACCAGGGTCCAGCCATTACTTTTAGGAAATCCAAATCCTTATCTGACTATCTTTCTCCAAGATTGTTTGACTCTAAGAAGTCTAACAAATCTGTTTAAAATAAAAGGTTTTTTTAAATGTGGAAAATGTTGCGTTTGCTGCTATGCGAAACCAATTAAGTCTATTAAGACTATTTATTCTAAAAAGAACTATAGGATCCCATCCTTTATTAATTGTGACTCACAATTTGTCATATACTTTCTTACCTGTGGCTGTGGCCAAGGGTACGTGGGCTGCACTATACGCCCTGTTAAAAACAGAATCATGGAGCATATACGTTCCATTAAAAGAAAAGATTTCATGTTACCAGTTTCAAAACATTTTATTGACTGTCCTTCAGGAGGTCTATCAAATGTTCATTTTTCTGCTGTAGAACTGGTGCCCATGCCCATGAGAGGGGGTGATAGATTAAAGCTTCTCAACCAGCGGGAGATGTTTTGGATCCATTCTTTGGATACATTATCCCCTGCAGGAATTAATACAGAATGGGATCTAGAAAAGGTGAAGGGAAACACAAAATGGATGTGCCCCCTAAAAGAATTCACTTAAATGCACACCATAACAGTGTAAAAATTAACTTTTAATAAATTTACTTAAAACATATATTACCAAAGTAATGTGTAATGTGAATTAAAAATATATTAAATCAACGCTATCAGGCAACCTTGTCGTCAGTTATAAGTTCATACTATCCCATTTAACCACTTAATAATGGTGGGATATGGAGGACACAGATTGCTAGGAGTCAGGGTGTTAACCCCTCTGGAGCAACGGTGAGACCCAATAATGGAAGTGTATAGATGTACACAAGTGAGTGGCCAATGGGTTAAATGTCCAGCTACCTTGCTAGATCAGCCAGCACTGCGCACTATAATGGAGACTTTAGTGTGTTAAAATAAGAGTGCTAGAGTGATAAAGCTGGCAAATGCAGTGATAATGGTAGTACATACACTGCTTGTCCGGGATGGGAAGGGAGCGAAGATAGCAGGGATACACCATGAAAAATAAAAAATAAATGCATACAATAGTGTAATAAGTTCTTTTCAATCTGGATAAAACATGTATGTCTTGGCTCTATAGCAATGCCTACTTACAGCAGGTCAAAAGGTAAAAAGCATTGATCTACACAGCAGGTAGAAAGGTGTCAGGATCTTCAGGAACAACAGCCCAGGTTTACAGCATAAGAAATCAGCACCTCAGCTCAGACGTCAGTAGATGTGAGTGGATCAGAGACATGCAAAAGAAAGGCAGACCATAGTGTCGATCGTGCATAAAATTTATATAAGTATAGCCCTGGTAGGTTTGGGCTATTATTCTGTCCTCCTTCTGTGCAATAATACCTGGTAAGGGCAGGTTTGCCAGGAGTTAAGGTGGGTTCTCCCCACTCACTGCAGATCAGTGAGGCAGAGAATGCAGTGCAGTCAGGCCTGTGTCCAATAAGGGACGGGGGCGGGCTCTTGTTGTATCTGTCTTAATGATCTGCATTTCCTGTATTGAGTCAGTTGCTCCTACCCTGAGAGGAGCTGAGTCTTACATAACCGAGCTGTCAGGGACCTGGCAGACTTGAGGCCCTCCCCCTGGGAGAGGCTGGTAGACTGTTCCCACTACTCTGATAGGGGGTAGTGGAAGAGCTAGGCCTGCTTCCAGGGCCCTGACTGGGAGTGAAAGGCCAGGGTCATTCTGAGAAGTACTGCTGTGTTACTGTGTTCCTGTACTGCTGTGTATGCTGTTCCAGTGAATGCTGTTGGTGCAATAAAGTGTTCCTGATTTATAAAGAAGCGGTTGTGAGACTGGAATCTCTCATCCCTGAGTGGGACGTTCTATTCCAGGGATTCCACCCCATATCCTGGGGCCTGCAATAGATGGAGGCACTGTCACCGTGAGTACGTACTAGGTATGTCCCCAGAAGCCTGTCCTGACCTTCCCCATAATACCATCAAGCGGGAGACTCAGGAGTCCTGTAAGCCAGCAGGTGCGCCACACTATTATGCCTTGTAACCAGAGCAGCATTTCCCCTAGGAGACCCTATTTGCGATTGGGTGGGGGAATACCCGTTACAATTGGAGGCACTGCTGAGAGAATCAGGACAGGCTTTCAGCGACGCAAAACAGAAAGATTGAAAGTATGCTTCCAGAACAAGTGCTGCTGAAAGGGGGAAGTCTAGGGGTAGTCAGGAGAACGACAAACCTCGCAAAGAACGCCCTAGACTGCCCTAAAGGGTGAATAGGTCTGGAGACAAGGCTATTGCTGTTCTAGTCAAACCTGAGGCGGGTAGTCAGGATGCCTAGGGGGTGGCCTGGTTAACGCAGTTAAGAGGGACCCCTGAATAGGATCCACGATACTGGCAGCCAAGAGGGGGAGACACGAGTACTGCACAGGGAAGAGCCCAGAGTACTACTAGCCAGTAGCCAGACTATGAACCGCAGAGCACGTGTATGGACTGTCATCGTGTGCAGTATACAAAGAAAGAGTTTTGCCTAGCCTGGGGTATGCTGATTTTACCACTTGCCAGAAGCTACATGTATTGCAGTATTCACAAGAGAGCGAGTTCCCTGCCAAGCAGTGAGGGTTGCACTACAGTGAAAATTGTGGGTTCACCTAAGATGGCGGCTGCTATATGCGATAGTGCACCGCGCGGTGCAAAGAAGCTAAAATGGCGGTTCCCGCCGAGTCTGGATGGCGCACGTGCTGCGTGCAAAAAGACTGTGAGCAGAGTAATTGCAGAGATTTGGCCGGGTCTGGCGCGAAAGCTAGAGCCCCGCCTATGTGCAGGAAGTGGCACGAAAGCAGGAGCCGCGGCCTCCTGCCCAGTGACTGGCTCAGCGAAGAGTCTACATCATGAGGTAACACCCAGTGACCCTCCTCTAATCTCCACCAGAGGGAGGGGTCACAGTGAAAGCCAGAGTCACGCTTTACTACCGAGTGCCCCTCCTCTAATCTCCACCAGAGGGAGGGGGCACAATGAGAGACAATCCCAGAGCTTTACCCAAACTGAAGGAGGAGCTGGATGCGAGCTTCCGCAACCTCAGACTGATGGAACATGGCGGGCCAGAGGAGTGAGTTACCCCTTTCTTTTGTGCCCGTGTATACATAAAGTAAGAGCAGGCGATATGGACTTTGCCTATTACTCGCTGCCAGAAGGTTTCCTGGATGTACTCACTGATGGGATCACAAGCTTGCGGTGTTTGGGCCCTGACTGTGTATGCCTGGGAGAAGACCTTGTTTGGGGGGCTATTTTCTTTGTGAATGGGGCAAGCCATCTTGTGTCTAGCCCGCTAATGTCTACCATTGGGGTGTACCAAGCCCCGATGGCTGAGACAAGGCCCGAGCCAGTTCCAGAGACCGCAACCCAAATGCTACCAGGTGAGGTGATCGAACCTGACGAGGCCAGAGACGGTCCTCTGGTGTCAGCAAAGCCTGATGACCCAGCGGTTCTGCTATGCAATGTGGGCCATGTCGATGCTACCCAAGTGGAGGGCCCGTGCACCCCAACAAACGTTCCAGGGGGTCCGTGCACCCCGGTTCCAGAGGCGGAACTCACGATGGTGGAACCCACGGAAGAGACTGTGACTGCCCAGGGAGGATGGGGATCGCTATCGCTGGTGGTGCAGAAGCGGGACCGCTTCGTGCCGATTGCCGCTAGTGACGGCGAGGGGCCCCAATGTTATTCCCCTGCGGAGATGTCCCTACCTGCCTCGTTGGCCGACGAGTGTGATAGCAGTTCAGCGGGGGTGATGCGCCTACCGGCGGACCCCTACAGCGGTGCTGCAAGAAGAGAGCCACTTATCTGTGATGTGGAGCAGGCTCCGATGGAGGAGGCCTTAGAAGAGGCCCCGACCAAGGCTGCGTTGGAGGAGTCCGGAGACGAGGCCCATCCTAGTGCCTACTTCCGCATAAAGGACATCGTTGACCTTCCGGTACCCCGTCCTGCGGATGGCGTACTTCCTGTGCGGGACCTGACACAAGATGAGGCGACCTCGCGAGAAGATGACGTCACTTACAAGGCGACCTCCGGAGCGGGCTGGGACTGTGCTGCGACCGCTCCGGTGAGTAGCGCCCTCTCCAGGCGAGAAATGGACCACTACATTTACAGGGTGGTAGACCGAGGGAAACTCTGGCCTGTCGTGGCTGCGTCCAAGCAGCCAACGTCCCCTGCGGTAGGCCGTGGCCTAGCTGAAGCCAAGGACTTTGCCCCGGACACTGTTGCTTCCTATGCCCCAGTCTCTGGCCCCATTACCCCTGCCATTGCCCCTGTCCCTGTCCCATCTGGTTCGGATTTCAGATACAGTCACCACGGGTCACTGGGTGAACATGGGGTCCCCAAGCCATTCACTGATTACAAGGACTGGGTGGGTTTGGTTCAGGACTCTGGGGATTTGGGTAATGATGTTGTTCATATTGTGCCTTACATCTCCAGGAGATGCCTTGAGAAAGTGTATGGACATGATCCTCTCCGACCATTAGCACCCATGTCTAAATTATGGGATGATTGTAGGTGTCCAGTATGCCACCCAGAGTGTTATGGTACTTCTGATCTAAACCCAGTGGACCATGCTGTGCGCAGGCCACCCAAAAAGGGTATAGCTAGTACAAGTATATATATATCCTGAGGGTAGGGTAGTAAAGGAACCTGACCCCAGGCATTACTGTTAGTAGCAGATTCCCCACGTTGGGAGTAATCCTAGTTATTTTGTGTCACCACCAGAGGAGGGTGTATAACCTGCAAATGTAATAACACTGTATTATGGTGAATAGTATGTCATGTTATTTGGTTTTGTATAGGTTGTTCACCTGCAGGATGGACACGCAAATTTAGGTCCAAGTGGGGACCATTGGATTCCACCAGAGGGAGAGTATAGCCCTGGTAGGTTTGGGCTATTATTCTGTCCTCCTTCTGTGCAATAATACCTGGTAAGGGCAGGTTTGCCAGGAGTTAAGGTGGGTTCTCCCCACTCACTGCAGATCAGTGAGGCAGAGAATGCAGTGCAGTCAGGCCTGTGTCCAATAAGGGACGGGGGCGGGCTCTTGTTGTATCTGTCTTAATGATCTGCATTTCCTGTATTGAGTCAGTTGCTCCTACCCTGAGAGGAGCTGAGTCTTACATAACCGAGCTGTCAGGGACCTGGCAGACTTGAGGCCCTCCCCCTGGGAGAGGCTGGTAGACTGTTCCCACTACTCTGATAGGGGGTAGTGGAAGAGCTAGGCCTGCTTCCAGGGCCCTGACTGGGAGTGAAAGGCCAGGGTCATTCTGAGAAGTACTGCTGTGTTACTGTGTTCCTGTACTGCTGTGTATGCTGTTCCAGTGAATGCTGTTGGTGCAATAAAGTGTTCCTGATTTATAAAGAAGCGGTTGTGAGACTGGAATCTCTCATCCCTGAGTGGGACGTTCTATTCCAGGGATTCCACCCCATATCCTGGGGCCTGCAATAGATGGAGGCACTGTCACCGTGAGTACGTACTAGGTATGTCCCCAGAAGCCTGTCCTGACCTTCCCCATAATACCATCAAGCGGGAGACTCAGGAGTCCTGTAAGCCAGCAGGTGCGCCACACTATTATGCCTTGTAACCAGAGCAGCATTTCCCCTAGGAGACCCTATTTGCGATTGGGTGGGGGAATACCCGTTACATAAACAAACAACAAATTTTAGGAATTGTACTCACATTGTGTACATAATCATAGTTCACATAAGGCTTTACTTGAGGCAAATGGAGTGCTGGTTCAGTGTGGAGCAGCTCACCGGGGATCTTCTCCTTAGACTCACAACAGACCGGGTGGGAGATGGCGTCTGACGTCACATCCGCTGTTGGGGTGACGGCATCCGGTCTTGGAGGCAAACGGTGGGGGAACTCAGCAACTCTGAAGCCTTCAGTAGAAAGAGCAGCTGCAGCAATGAAAGTGGCTCTACGCGTTTCGTCGTACTAGACAACTTCCTCAGGAGCATTCATTGAGGAGAAGATCCCCGGTGAGCTGCTCCACACTGAACCAGCACTCCATTTGCCTCAAGTAAAGCCTTATGTGAACTATGATTATGTACACAATGTGAGTACAATTCCTAAAATTTGTTGTTTGTTTATATAAATTTTATGCACGATCGACACTATGGTCTGCCTTTCTTTTGCATGTCTCTGATCCACTCACATCTACTGACGTCTGAGCTGAGGTGCTGATTTCTTATGCTGTAAACCTGGGCTGTTGTTCCTGAAGATCCTGACACCTTTCTACCTGCTGTGTAGATCAATGCTTTTTACCTTTTGACCTGCTGTAAGTAGGCATTGCTATAGAGCCAAGACATACATGTTTTATCCAGATTGAAAAGAACTTATTACACTATTGTATGCATTTATTTTTTATTTTTCATGGTGTATCCCTGCTATCTTCGCTCCCTTCCCATCCCGGACAAGCTACTATTGAAAGGAATCTGTACACATTCCTGGAAGGTTGAGAATTTGATCAGTGATCACCTTGACACATTTTATTTTGAATTTTAATTTTGTGCACTATTTTATCACAGATTGGGTGTGGTTAGCGCCGGTAACAAATCACTTTAAGTTCACTTAGTACATACACTGCAGCATAGACCTGCCAGACACGGCAGTGCTGTGCAAGGAAAGCAGGCACACTCACTATAAAATTAAAGGATTAAATAAATAACTAACTAATGGGATCAACACAGTTAGAGCCAGGAGACTGCTGACACTACATTAAAACAGCTCCAAGTAGGAGACTGACAACATTGCGCGTCCAACGCGCGTTTCCCTCCAGCAAAGGAGCTTCTTCAGGGACAAATTTTAAATCTAAAACATTTTTCATGAACATTTTGTATGAGTATTCTTGCTATGCTTCCGTCTCACGATGATAATAATGATTGTCTGTTTATTAAGTTATTTATTATTGTCATTTTTTTCTGCTTTCTAGTGATCAAATAAGATATATATTTATTAATGAATTCAATTGTCCTACATTTTCTTTTGGCATCTATTCTTCTTTATTATTTATTATTTGTTTTCCTTTTTCTAACTATATATTTACTTTTTTCTAGAATAATATTGTGTTTTACATATGTCCTTTAAACCATATCTATTGTGTCTAGGAGTTTGATGATATACCATTCATATGCCATCTTATGATATTAAAATTAACAAATCAATGGGTTAAATATACATTGAATATTCACTATAGATTTGGACATGTGTATGTTTATGTTTTCACAGTTGATATATATGTGTTATTGATATTTCTTTTGTATGTGATTGGTCTTTTTTATTAATTTTTTACCTGTTTATTCCCTCTATGTGGATCTCTTCCCTCTGAGCATTACGCCCCTTTCCTGTGTTTCATTTCACAGGGAATTTGTGTCCTGGGGGTTTGTGTTTACCTGGACACAGGTGGGCGGTGCTTTTGAGGGTGTAAACCATATAAGAGTTTGATTAAGACCAGTGAAACTACTCTTTGATAAAGCGCACCATGCGAGAGGTTTCTCTTTTTAATTAGTTATGTCCCAATAAATAATTTGTTATTTTTTCTATTAGCCTCCAGTTCTCGTTTTTTCATAGTTGTGATCCAAGTCTTTTCCTTCCTGCTTACTACGTACAGTCAAGCTGGTGGTTTTATTAAATCTACCAGTCTTAAACACTGGCATATTCTGCAAAATGATGATATATTATCTGAAAGTTGCTGTGTACCACCAATGGTGGCATTCAAAAGAGGGAGGAATCTGGCGGATAGCCTGATACATGCAGATAATGAGGGTAACTACAGAACTCCTCATTTTCTGGAGGGTGGCAGACCGGGTAACTTTAGATGCATGAGCTGCTCGGTCTGTAACAGTCTGACTACCGGTAGTCAATTCAGTCACCCCCCAAAGCGGGAGAATCATAAAAATTAAAAATAGACGCCCCACAGCGTGTGCTCCGCTGCTACAGAGACTGGAACAGTGAAAGACATTATTGCTTGGCACGGCGAATTGGCTGTACTGCTGTTCAGCTGAACTGGAGACCTCCTAAGTACTACCTTGAGGCTGAGGGCTGTACTAACAGCTAACCGATTGGAAGACCACCCAGGCCCTACCCCCGAGGCTTAGGGATTGAGAAGGAGAGAGCCACGACATCTCTATTGGCGTCCGTTGGTGCTTGGGTAACATTAACCCTGAAATGATTGTTTTTTCTATCTAAATGTACGCTTAATACTCACCTTTATTTTGTGGTTACTAATATAATTTTTAATGCACTATGAGCGTTGTGCGCTGTGTTTTTTTGTATTTCTGTTTGCTATTAGGGGGTATTTGAGCCATCCCTGGTGCCACAGCTGCAGACGTTCCATATACTCTACGTGTTTAAAGGTCACCTCTTTTTGTACATCACTATATCACCTCACTTTTATTGATTGTAGTAGCGCACTATATCTTTTCACATTTTCTCACTCCAGATAGGGAGACTTTCTTATTGAGACGTGAAGCATTCTGGATACATGCTTTAAATACCAGCAACGGTATGGGTCTTAATGAGCAACAGAATTTAAAATGCTTCCTTAATAGAAGGTAATTTTTTGTCTTTCTACAGGCATATTTGATCTTGCACCATCCATGGACTCTGCACTTACCTATTGGGAAAATTATCCTTTTTGTGTGGTTTTTTTCCCTTCCCTCCCTCCCCCCCCCCCCCCTGGCTGTGTGTACCCATTTCTGACTAGGTATACACACTAGTATATTCTAAATACTGATGTACTGCATATTCTTATGTGGCATTTCACGGTAACTTTGCAGGATTATACTGATGTCATCAGCAGTATACAGTCACATGTTTTTAATAGTATATTGCTGTATTAGTTTTGTGCACATATGCTTTATGAATATTTTGGTGTGTGGTTTATTTACACTTTCAGGGTGATTTATAGGAGTGTGTCACTCCTCCCTGCTCTGACACTGATCCCATGGCGACGGATACATCTTTGTCCAGCCCTGTGAGTACAGTCTTGATTGGTGCACACCCCCCCCCTTCCCCCCGACGGGCGGGTCACGCTGACGTCATCATGGGGGAGTGTTCAGTCTGGGGAGAGGTGTGGCTGTGGCTGCATTCCTCCAAGACAGCTCTATGCTGTATTGCCAGGGATTTAGACCTAGACGTCTGACGTCACTAGGGGGCGCCATATGGTAGCTCTGACATCACTAGGGGGCGCCATATGGTAGCTCTGACGTCACTAGGGGGCGTCAACATCCTGGTTATGTGGCAGAGCGGGGAGAGTATCAGGGGGGTGGTATATATTGTGACTGTTTTCTTGTGTTTGGTAGCCTTCACCTTGAGAAAGGCAGTATTAGACTGCCGAAACGTTGGACTTTATGGCATATTAAACCTCCTTTGAGTAAGACCGTGTGCCTGCTTCTTCTTCTTTGTCCGGCTACAGGAAGGGTCAGGAGACAGGGAGGACAGAGGCAGGAGAAACCCATCTGACTCCGGCCTTGCCTGTCCCTACGAATACAAACACACAACCCCTCACTGAATAACATAGCCCTAATCCCATGTAATAATCCTGGGTGTAAACAAAATAATGGTTTTATGAATATTGTAATGGTTTATTAGGGACCTAGGAGGTGGCTAGTGGGGCTGTTATGTGTATTTTTGTTTATTGTGGGTAGTGGGGGTGGATGAACGGGGTATTGGCCCCAAGGATGGGTGTTTAGGCCTACCGGGTGGGGGGGGGGTAGCGGGAGGGGTTAACCCCTTCATTACCTTAGCGGTATTAACCACGAAGTTAAAGAAGAGGTTAAGTCATCCTGCAACCCCCTGGCAAGGCCTAAACACCCACCCAGGGCCAAATACCACCTTCACCCACCCCCGCTACCCACAATAAGCCTGGCACGGGTGTATAACCCCTTCATTGCCTTGGCGGTAATGAAGTTGCCTGTAAATGCATTTTTTATGCATCGGATTCATGCCGGGGGTCTCTGGTGCTGATATTAATGGATATCAGCTCTGGGACACATGCATGTTATTTTCATCGCAGCTTCACCCCACCTTCTTGCCAACTTTTGTGGCGGGACAATTTGGAGAAGAAACAGCAATTTTAAAGTGGCGATCAGCCGCAATAAGCTGATCAGGGCTTATAGAATTGAGCGTGTTTGAAAAACTGGCGATCAGTGCTGAAAAGTGGCTTATCACCGCGCGTCTGCCGATTTTATTTATTTATTTATTTTCCGGCAAAAAAACCCCGGTTATTTTTGCTCTAATCGCCAGCTTCTCTGGGCTTTCTGAATCGCTGTAGGCTTTTTTGGCTATAAACTGGTGATAAGTGGCTTATTGCTGCTTACTGCATGAGGGCCTTAGGGAGGATTTGTTCCTGTAAAGTACACCTAGTTTGGCATAGGATTTGGATGTCAGGGTATCAATGTGCATCCCAAATGTTAAATGGGAGTTGAACTATATGCCCAGATATTTCAAACAAGTAACAGGGGCTAGGATGGTATTAGAGCTGGTTTTTATCTGAAGCTCTGTCATTGGCAGCTTTAGCAATTTAGCTCTGGTCCCAAATACCATTGTTACAGTCTTGTCAGTGTTTAAAATCAGTTTGTTTTGGGAAATCCAGTTTCAAGTCTCAAAAAATCAGATTGAAGTATGTGTTCAAGGTCAGAGAGGCGAGGGCTGCGTGCATATAGGATCAGATCCAAGGCCTCTCACAATAACCTGTTAGGAATATTATTTTCTCATCTATCCGACATAAGTATAAAATATACTCTACCAAGACCCCTAATACAGAGTTACCCACCTTATACGGGAGCAGCTGCCAGACGAGTACAGTAAATGTATCTTATTTCTTTTACCACTGGAGGGCAGCGTGGAGTTGCAAGGAGTGGCGCCCGTAAGGACGACGTGCCAGTTAGGCGGAAGGAGACGCGCACACACTTTTATGTGAAACGGATATTTTTGGGGAGGGATTTAGTAGTCTGAGTGAGAAAATTGATATTTTGTCACAATGGAAAAATGGAAAAATTAACCATTTAAATATGCACAGATTTTATCCCACGTTTGGAAATTAGGGATGTTGCCTAAAAGTCTGAGAATGCATTAAGTGCCACCCACGGGCTTTAATGAAGCAGCATTTGTGGGATAAAGGGAACAGCATCCTGTATAAAGGTATTTTGGGCTCGATATAAATAATTGAAGCCAAAAACTAATATTAAGTAAATTGAGAATGGAAAAATAATCAGCACAAACGTACAGAATGTGATATTCTGAGAGATCTTACAGATGTTATCAAATCCCACAATGAATATATAGAAAATGTCTGTATAGAACGAGTCAAACAAGAATATGCCAATAAAACGTTTAATTGGGAGATACAGGGGCCACAATTCAGGTCAGTTAGCTGGAAGAAGGGAAGCCGGTCAGCCAGAAGAGCAGGTCCTCCGGTCAGCCAGAAGAGCAGGTCAGCCGGTCAGCTCTGAGATCAGCATTACTTATATCCCCTAAACGTTGTCCCCTGCATGTAATGCGCAGAACAGCCTGCACTGCATATACTGTACATGAGATACTTAACCCTTTCTTTTCGCTCGACTCTAATCTGAATGATTTGCTAATTGGTTTGTAATTAGAGAGATATTTGTAGCAGAATCCCATGTATGTTCTTTTTACCTTTTTAGATACCGTTTTGTGTAATAAAAGATATCAGATCAGAGGGGCTTCCTGTTTGCACTCGTGTTTTGGCAGAAGTGTATATGTGACCCTATAAATCTCCCTCACACCCGGCTTGGCAGCGTGACACTAGTGCAATGACCTGGGGAAGAATCACTGAGCTGTTAGCAATAGATACAACGGATAGAAAAGACACTACACATAGGTTGGATTAAAGAGAGTATTTTATTGAAATAATGAATCTCTTTGCTGGTAGGGGCCTGCAGCACATTGCAGAGCAATATAGTAACACGCAGAGCAATGCACTGCAGGCCCCTCCGGCAGCAAAGGAGTGAAGACCAATGCAGGGTGTATAAAGATCTCACTGATAATTCATGCACAAAGGGCAATTTGTTGCTGTGATCCAGAGGAAGGCGAAACATAACCCCTGCTGTGCAATGGGGGAAAAAAATTCCTTCCTGACCCCATTAAATGGCGATCGGAGGGTCCCTGGATCACTGCGCAGTGAGATCAGATGGAGCAGCACAGATCAGCGTTGTTATACACAGGGGCACACTCAGTATATAGAGATGTGGGTGATGGGGCCCTTGTGCCCCTGTGTATAACTCACCTGCTCCCCCATCCCCCTGCATATCTATCCCATTCACCCCTTTTCCTCCCGCATACCTCGCAGGGCCGGCCGGCCATTAGGCGGTCGCCTAGCGCGCAAAGGTCCTAGGGGCGCATTAATAATCATTATTATTTTTTTTCTTATTATTTCTAATTTATTTATCTTTTTTTTTAAATTATTATTCTTTTTTTTTATCCAGTATTTTGGCGCCCTTTTGTTTTTATTTTGCGTCGCGCTGGGGTGCGGTCGCACCCCCTGCAGTCCCGATAGCTACGCCACTGTTTATTTTATTATTTTATTTATCTTGTTATTTTTTATACAACTGGGGCACAAATTTTAAGTTTCGCCTCGGGCGCATGAAACCCGTGCTCCGGCCCTGCTCCTTGTTCTCTCTCACCCTCTCACGCCCAATATCCCTATCTCCCTCTAGTACCTGCCCCTCCCGCAGCCTTCCTGATCTTATCTGCCTCTCCTGCGGTCAAACCAACTTCTCAGGGCCCCTAGAATACCCCTGTATCTACGCCCTGGCTCCTCTGCTACCTGCTCCCGGCTTCTTCTCCGCCTAAAAAAGGTGAAGCAGCAGATCTGTCCGCACCTCT
This sequence comes from Ascaphus truei, assembly GCF_040206685.1. NCBI lineage: Eukaryota > Metazoa > Chordata > Amphibia > Anura > Ascaphidae > Ascaphus > Ascaphus truei. The sequence goes on from NW_027457318.1 coordinate 85,173, forward strand.
CGTATTCTCCTACCTGCTCCTGGGGTCTTCTCCTCCGCCTAAAAAAGGTGAAGCAGCAGATCCGGCCACACCTGTCGTATGCTCCTTGGTCATCGTACACCACGTCTGCCTCCTCGGCCGCCTTGTAGCCCACCTCATTGTTCCACTTGACGCCCGCTTTTTCGTATGCCTCGTCGTCCGCCTCGTAGCCCGCCTCGTCGTCTGGTGGCACAAAGGGCACCACCTTCGTGCGTGTCCTGACCTGCAGGAGACATGAAGTGTTTGTAACCAGGGACAGTGATACTCTGTATCGCAAGAGCTCCTGTGCCACTTATACCCCCTCCGCAATACCACGTTATACCGCCCTCCACAGGGCAAATACCCGTTATACCCACCTCCCCAGGCCCAGTACCCAGTTATACAACCCTCCCAAGGCCCAGTACCCTGTTATACACCCCTCCCAAGGCCCAGTACCCTGTTATACGCCCCTCCCCAGGCCCAGTACCCTGTTATACACCCCTCCCCAGGCCCAGTACCCTGTTATACACCCCTCCCAAGGCCCAGTACCCTGTTATACACCCCTCCCCAGGCCCAGTACCTGTTATACCCACCTCACCAGGCCCAGTACCCGTTATACCCACCTCACCAGGCCCAGTACCCATTATGTACCCCTCCCCAGAAGGTCATATTTCTATTTATCAAAAATACATTGAGTAACCTCTGGTTTTCAGGCATGTCCTAGGGGAGTTATCACAGAGACACAGAAACGTCGCTGAGTTTGGTGAGTAACTCCCTTAACCTCTCAGCAGTTGAATTCCCCATTAGGCGCTTAACACGTTAAAAACAAGCGTTGCTATTTCTCTGCATGAAGTTGCAGGTAATTGGAAGAGTTACACAGTGACGACTATTTCATCACTCACCTTCTTCTCCCGAAACGGTCTTTTCTGTCTTATTTCCGGCTTCACATCGGATATCCATATCCATTCTTGGCCTCTGATCTGTATGCAAGACAATGCTTTAAGACAGGGTTGCGCAACCTTTTTCCCTGCTCCCCCCTCCCCCCTCCCCACCTTGTCTCCGACGTTCTGATGTAACGACGTCATGTGATATCACGTTGCTATGGCAATGCCACATCATGTGACGCCACGTTGCTGTCGCCAGAAGCCGCCGGAGACAAGGAAAGGGAACTTACAGAGGACTTGCGCGCGATTTCCGGCATTTAATTTAAATGCTGTGGGGAAGAGCGAGGGGCCACTGTAAGCGCCGAGCCCCTCCTCCCAAGAAAATGTCGCGCCCCTCGATTTGCACACCCCTGCTTTAAGAGATATTCTGGGACCCTCCAACTCCTCCATCGGACCCTTCCTCATACTCATATTGACTGACCTTGCAGTGCTCTGCCCTGACTTGCACTGACCTGCTATGATGCCTCTCAAAATACCATGCTAACTCATTCTGAACATACATGTGTCCTTTCTACATGTTACTCAGCTTGTATGGGCCACAGACAGCTTTCCCGGGGTCCAGGACTAGTTTCCACCGGGGACCCTCACCCATGGGTCGGCGACCTTGCGAGAACCCACCCCCCCCCCCCAACCTGTTTTCTCTTGCACTGCCATAGACTACAACATTTCGGCCTGCTGGTCTTTTTCAGGTAAAGTGGCTAAACCCACTAAATCCAGCAAAGAAAGGCCAGCAGCCAAAACATTGTAGTCTGTGGCACAATAAATTATCTTTTTTTATTCAAATCTGTGTGCCCTTTTCCATCAATCTTATTGTATACATTGGACGAAATGCCGGTCTTCCCTGAGACTAAGGGGCACTGGTAAAAGTATCACTAATTGTTTTTTTTTGGTATGCAGCAAATCCCCATCATTTTTGCGTTCTCTTGCTCTGCCCCAATCTGACACACCACCTTGCTCTCTCACCCCCCTCTTACACTCCCCCATCACCCTTTCCTTCCCCAAAGGTTGTCCTTTAATCAGATCTTACCCAAATTGTCTCCATCTCCCTTGGAAATGTTCTGTCTTTAAGCTGTGTGGCTCCTCTTGATCCGAACTTTCTTAGCTGACCCCTTTAGGTTTCGGCTCCGAGGGTCTAAAAAATAAGCGACTCCGAAAAGATGTGAAATATGCACAAGGGTCCTAAAATATTTATCTAATGGGGCTCTGAGGGGGAGACTTAAATACTAGTTAATATAATCTATTTAACTAACAAATATGATCTATTAAACTAAGAAATATAATGTATCAAACTAAATAAATATCTATTAAACTAATAAATAGAATCTATTGTACTAAGAAATATAATCTATTCAACTAAATAAATATAATCTATTTAAAAACAATACAATAAAAAGCTGGAGAAATGATACGTTAACCAAGCCACAGATGTGATGCCAATGAGCGTTGAACTCCTTGCAGATCCACCGTCAGCTGGTTGTGGCAGAAAGTGGTGACATGCAGTAGAACAGAGTGGTTGAGCTGTAACCACGGCAGTCAGGTCAGAAATCAACACAATATTTTTTGAAATTTAGAATGAGAATGTTCAATATGTCACATTCTGGGCTCAGACCCTGAGCCCTGTCACATGTTAGCAGCTTGTGATAATAGAAGATATCCATATACTGGGATGTGATAAGAGACATGAAGGTCATTTTATACTGGGTCCCATAACCTGCTTTATATGAAGTATCATTTTACACTAATTAGTAGAGATGCTACATTTTGAAAAATAGCGCTTTTGGCGACATTGTTCATTTTCTCTACAAATGATAAATGAAAAAGTTGGATAAAACGTTATATGTGTGTGTGCGCGTGCAATATATATATATATATATATATACACATATACATACATACACATATAGTATGTTTATATATATATATCATACTATATGTATATATATTGTCTGTTTTATACACACATACACGTGTGTGTATATGTATGTGTGTGTGTGTGTGTATATATGTGTGTGCGTGTGTATATATATGGTATAACCCAGAGGTGCGCAAAGTGGAGGGCGGGAGATTTTTCGGGGGGGGGGGGGGGAGGCGCACGGGCGGTTGCAGAGGCCCCGCGCACTTCCTCGAGGCATTAAAATTAAATGCCGGGGGATCGCGTGAGGCCTCTGCAATGCTATTACTTACCTTGACTCTGCCGGCGTCACTCGTGTCCATGGCAACGCGGTGTTAAATTACGCCGCGGGGTCATGTGACGTCACCCTCGTCAAATGCCGCTGCCGGTCACGTGACGCCGCATCAAGGTAAAGGAGGGGGTGGGGGCGCGAGCTCCCCTGGTATAACCAATAAATAATATAGCTGATATAGCAATTTGGTTGTGGCTAGAGAAAGATTATAGTGGCAGTGAGAATTAGTGGCCAGAATTAATAACTAAAAAGTAGCTGTAATAAAATAATAATAAACACTATGCCTAAACACAATAACAGTCCAGAAACTTAGCTCTAATAGCTATGTTATAACTCAATCATAAAAGGATCCAATTCGGGCATCCTCTGGAGTCCTGGCAGCTCTCTTCGTGGAAACAACCACCTCCTCGATAGATACCTAAACAAAAAAAAAGAAGAGAAAGCGCCCGCTCCATGTGTAAATTCGGTTTAACAATTTCATTTCCTGGACAAGATAAAAATAACAAACTCACAAACATCCGTTTGGTAAAAGCGTTGTATGAGACAGGCTCGTGCTCCGTGGTAATCCGGTGGTCAATCCGGTGGTCAATCCGCAGCTCCAGACTTTGGACGATGACCGGGAAACTCGATAGGCTGCGCCCCTTGCAGTGTGGTCCTCCGGCAATCTGTAGTATGCAGTTGTGATTCCACTCTGTAATTCCGGTGTCTCGCCTTGTTCGCGTACCAACTTCCCTTCCGGCGTCAAGACGGATAGTGTGGCAATAGCAACGAGAAGAATGTACCTACGTGTTTCTTCAGCACACGGCTGATTTCATCAGAGGATAATGCTACAACTCAGTCGTAATGGTTTTATAGTCCTACAGTCCAATTGGTAATGGCATAATAGATCACATATGTTACTGATTTTAGATAATAATAGATTCTTGTATGACACACACACACAAACACATATACATATATATATATATATATATATATATATATATATATATATATATATATATATGTATATATATATACATACACACATATATATATTTACACACACATACATATATTTACACACACACATATATATATATATATATATGAAACCAGGTGTCCCACCAAGGAGACAAAAAACAGCACTCAAGGTATATGTGTAGAGGTATAAGTACCGTGTTAGCCGAGCTTCAATAATCATAAAATAATAAAAAAATAATATCATCTATTTATTTTTTGATTTTATATATATATATATATATATATATATATATATATATATATATATATATATATATATATATATATATATATATAGATAACAGCAGGCACTTCAAAGGCTCCAAAGAAATAAGTGCTTGTTCAACAAAAATTACAGGAAACCAGGTGTCCCACCAAGGAGACAAAAAAACAGCACTCAAGGTATATTGCAAAAGTGTATTTGAAAAAAAGCAGGCACATATAAATCCAACGTTTCGGTCCTGTATAGGGCCTTCCTCACGCCCCTGAGGAAGGTCCTATACAGGACCGAAACGTTGGATTTATATGTGCCTGCTTTTTTTCAAATACACTTTTGCAATATACCTTGAGTGCTGTTTTTTGTCTCCTTGGTGGGACACCTGGTTTCATATATATATATATATATATATATATATATATATATATATATATATATATATATATATATATATATATATATATATATATATATATATATATATATATACACAAATACAACTGTATGCTCATCTGCATGTCTTAGGCAGGTCTGCAACCCCGCCTTTCCCCATTATCACCCAGCATACAGCACTTCCACTGCAGCAAGGGATTCTGGGAAATGACATGCAAATGAGCACACAGTGTCACTTTTTGCCTCAAAAACCATTTTTAACATGGTTCCCTATAGGCTTAAGCTTGCTGCATGGTCACAGCTTTGAGCACAGCCAGGGTTAAGGTGCATACCCAGAAAACCACCCACAGACAGCTGTTTCGACCTTAATGGGTCTCATCAGTGTGGGGTTGATTTAACTGGGTATGCAAAGAGGCTATGGGATAGGCTATACCATAATACTGAGTTAAGTTATGGTGAGTAAAAAAAGTGACAAAAACCCTCCACAGGAAAGCAAATATGCAAATACAACTGTATGCTCATCTGCATGTCTTAGGCAGGTCTGCAACCCCTCCTTTCCCCATTATCACCAGCATACAGCACTTCCACTGCAGCAAGGGATTCTGGGAAATGACATGCAAAAAAAAAAAATATATATATATATATATATATATATATATAATCTTCTTCTCTCTGAAGAAGACCGTTTTAGTCGGAACGCGTTGGAGTGAGAGTCTGTGGAGTGGGACCCCTACCCTTTTCCATGACAGGAGGCCTTGGCTATCTGTAAATTGGCCTTTCACACCTACGCTTTAATGGTGATGTATTTACATCTTTAATACTCGAGCATTTATTGCCTCCATTTCTGCAATTACTATTTTACAACAACAGCTATCTCCTTACGTTATGTGCACAAATCTGCAGTGTGTGGAGAGGTATATGAGCATGCTTGGATCAGAGCTGCTTGTGTGTAGAGGTATATGTGCATGCTTGGATCAGAGCTGCTTGTGTGTAGAGGTATATGTGCATGCTTGGATCAGAGCTGCTTGTGTGGAGAGGTATATGTGCATGCTTGGATCAGAGCTGCTTGTGTGTAGAGGTATATGTGCATGCTTGGATCAGAGCTGCTTGTGCTGGTGATTACTTTTGCTGTTCTTTGCCTCACGGAATACATGTTTGGTAGATGTGAGTCCCCCTCCTCTTTTATCAATTTTTCTTCCCTTGTTTTTAACCCACAGTAATACATTTGTATTGTTATCACTTTCTTGGCATGCCCGTGTGCTTCTTCATAAGGATGCTTTTTTCATTGTAATACATATCCATTATCCTTTAGCACCACTGTCCATTGTTATTATATCATAAATCAAGACAGTTTCTGGGCAACAGTGACGCACTGTGTTGATGCGGTATACTTTGTGTCACATATATATATATAATCAAAAAATAAATAGACTATACCGTTCTGTGGCTAACGAAATGCTTTTATTTGTGCGAGCTTTCGAGATACGCTGATCTCTTCTTCTGGCGATGTTACAATGAATGAAGCAAGCAAAGGGTATACTTAAAAACAGTGTCTCTTGGAATGTTATCTGTGCTTGTCTCTTCTCCCCCCCCCCTTGTGTGAATGTGATTTATGGCTAGAGGTGTTAAATGGTTCCTGAAAGTTAGTGATGTAAGAGTGTGTGTGTGTGTGTGTGTGTGTGTATCTGTGTGAATATAAATGAATGGAGAGCCCACAGTTTATACAGTGCTTTACAAAAGGTGTGTGTGTGGAGTGGGAGTTAATATAAATTGTGTGGGTAGGTGTGGAAATGTGAGAGATTGTAGCAAAACTAAAAGTGTGTGTAGATACTATGTGGTCCCTATTGGTGTATAGGGATGGAAAAACAAGGAGTATTTGTATGTGTAAGAGACAGCTGTGTGTGCATACATATAGCACAGTATGTACAGACATGGCCTTTAGCGCTCATGGGAAGAGAGTTCACTTGTGTCAGTAATGACTCATAAAATTTCGATCTCTGTTTAGGCCACCGCTAAGTGTCCCGAACAGTTGCATATATTTCTATTCGTGCAACCATCTCTATTTCGGTGTTTTAAGATTAACTTTGAGTATGGCAACCCCCAGATCGTCCATCTTATGGACAGAGTCAGAGAAATGTTCGCCGACAGGACTGTCTCTTGTTCCGCGTGTGATGCTGTGCGATGCAGGTTCATTCTCTTGTTTAGCCCCTGCCCCGTCTCACCTATGTAGTAGCAGCCCCCTGGACATTTCATGCACATGATGAGGAACACGACATTGCTGGAGGAACAGGTGAACCTTCCTCTGATTTTGTATTCCCGATTCCTGTGTGGTATTTGTATTGTGTCCGCTGTGTAGAGTATTGCGCAGGTTTTGCATCTTGCGTCCTGGCCTGGCATATATATAATTATATATATATATATTCCACAGAAGCAGCCGGCACTCCAGTTGCATGTAGAAAAAATTGGGTGCTTGTCCCATAAAGCAATAATAAACCACACGATTCCGTTTGAAGCACGAGATCAGGAGACAGCACTCTGGTAAGTTTGATCACAAGTTTTTGTACTGAAAAAGACACATAAACCGACGTGTCACGACAGGTCACTCTGCGCGTATTCTGACAGGCCGAGATGGCGTTTGCAGGGAGCTCGGGCGGTGGTAACATCTCTGCGGTGGCGCGGTCCGGATCCCAATACGTTCGCCGCGGAACCCGCTCTGGGCTTCAGTGTAAATCTCCGTCTCCCCCTGTCAGCCTCAGGCAGCTGTTTAGCTATATTTTTAGCCAATCCAGGATTCCTTTATCCCGTTTTATTGAACACTGTCTTCCTTTTTATTATTTTATATACCGTTTGTCATGTTGTTTATAGATTTAGTTTCATTTAGTTATATTTGATTATTCATGTGGTTTGTGTTCATTGTAACCGAACCCGGATCTGTGACGCATATGTACTGAGGTGGGGTTGGATCCCCTCGGTTATTTCTTGTTTTATTAATAAATAATTTACTATATTTTAATCTCTGGTGCGCATTGTGTGCATTTTTCTTCTTGTCTGCACAGTGCTTCAGATTCTGCATCTGAAAAAATGCCGGTGGATCGGGATGTGAGGTAGGGAAGTGACGTCCGCGCCGGAACGTTATTGCCACGCCTCCAAATATTCATTGCCACGCCCCCAAATCGCGCCCGCTGCATACCCTGCAAAGCCATTAAAAAGCTCAGGCTTCAGCAAGTGTATTGCAGCGTGTGTGCGCCTTCCCTCCTTCTGAAATACTATAGACCAGGCCTGCACAACTCGTAAAGCGAGAAGGGCCAAAATGCTCCAAGGAAAAAAAATTTGGGCCGCACGGGTAAAATCATCATCATCATCTCTCCTCCAGCACCTCTCATCATCATCCTCATATCTCCCCCAGAACCCCTCACTATCAACCTTTGCGATACTCCCCATCTATCTCTCATACCCCCATCTCTCCCCCTCACCCACACATAATACTCCCTCTCCACAAACACACAATACCCCACTGCACACCACACACATCCCACGCCCCCTGCACCTCACATCCTTCTACCCCCCTGCACCTCCAATCACCCCCCCCCCCCCCCGCAACTCCAATCACCCCCCCCTGCACCTCCAATCACCCCTGCACCTCACCTCCCTTGCACCTCACATCACCCCCGGGACCACGGGGAATCGCTGCCATTTTTTTTTTGTTAAAGTTTTTTTTTATTGAACACTGTCTTCCTTTTTATTATTTTATATACCGTTTGTCATGTTGTTTATAGATTTAGTTTCATTTAGTTATATTTGATTATTCATGTGGTTTGTGTTCATTGTAACCGAACCCGGATCTGTGACGCATATGTACTGAGGTGGGGTTTGATCCCCTCGGTTATTTCTTGTTTTATTAATAAATAATTTACTATATTTTAATCTCTGGTGCGCATTGTGTGCATTTTTCTTCTTGTCTGCACAATGCTTCAGATGCTGCATCTGAAAAAATGCCGGTGGATCGGGATGTGAGGTAGGGAAGTGACGTCCGCGCCGGAACGTTATTGCCACGCCTCCAAATATTCATTGCCACGCCCCCAAACCGCGCCCGCTGCATACCCTGCAAAGCCATTAAAAAGCTCAGGCTTCAGCAAGTGTATTGCAGCGTGTGTGCGCCTTCCCTCCTTCTGAAATACTATAGACCAGGCCTGCAAACTCGTAAAGCGAGAAGGGCCAAAATGCTCCAAGGAAAAAAAATTTGGGCCGCACGGGTAAAATCATCATCATCATCTCTCCTCCAGCACCTCTCATCATCATCCTCATATCTCCCCCAGAACCCCTCACTATCAACCTTTGCGATACTCCCCATCTATCTCTCATACCCCCATCTCTCCCCCTCACCCACACATAATACTCCCTCTCCACAAACACACAATACCCCACTGCACACCACACACATCCCACGCCCCCTGCACCTCACATCCTTCTACCCCCCTGCACCTCACATCACTCTCCCCCCCTGCACCTCACATCACTCTCCCCCCCTGCACCTCACACCACTCTCCCCCCCTGCACCTCCCATCTCTCCCCCCTGCACCTCACATCACTCTCCCCCCCTGCACCTCACATCACTCTCCCCCCTGCACCTCACATCACTCTTCCCCCCTGCACCTCACATCACTCTTCCCCCCTGCACCTCACATCACTCCCCCCCCTGAACCTCACATCACTCCCCCCCTGAACCTCACACCACTCTCCCCCCCCCTGCACCTCACATCACTCTCCCCCCCTGCAACTCACATCACTCTCCCCCCCTGCAACTCACATCACTCTCCCCCCTGTACCTCCAATCACCCCCCCTGCACCTCCAATCACCCCCCCTACACCTCCAACAACCCTCCCCTGCACCTCCAATAACCCCCCCTGCACATCCAACAACCCTCCCCTGCACCTCCAAAGACCCCCCCTGCACCTCCAATGACCCCCCCTGCACCTCCAATGACCCCCCCTGCACCTCCAATAACCCCCCCTGCACCTCCAATAACCCCCCGCACCTCCAATGACCCCCACACCTCCAATCACCCCCCCTGCACCTCAATCACCCCCCTGCACCTCCAACCACCCCCCCTGAACCTCCAATCACCCCCCCTGAACCTCCAATGATCCCCCCTGCACCTCCAATCACCCCCCCCTGCACCTCCAATCACCCCCCCCCCGCTGCACCTCCAATCACCCCCCCCCCCGCTGCACCTCCAATCACCCCCCCTGCACCTCCAATCACCCCCCTCTGCACCTCCAATCACCCCCCCTGCACCTCCAATCACCCCCCCTGCACCTCCAATCACCCCCCCTGCACCTCCAATCACCCCTGCACCTCACCCCCTACACCTCACCTCCCCTGCACCTCACCTCAATGCACCTCACCTCACCCCCGGGACCGCGGGGAATCGCTGCCATTTTTTTTTTTTGAAGGTTTTTTTTTTAAAGTTTTTTTTTTTTTTAAATCTCATTGCGGGCCGCACAGAGAGGCCGGGCGGGCCGCACAGAGAGGCCGGGCGGGCCGCACAGAGAGGCCGGGCGGGCCGCACAGAGAGGCCGGGCGGGCCGCACAGAGAGGCCGGGCGGGCCGCACAGAGAGGCCGGGCGGGCCGCACAGAGAGGCCGGGCGGGCCGCATGCGGCCCGCGGCCGTTATGTTGTGCAGGCCTGCTATAGACGCAGCCTTATCGACGCTTACTGAATAGGCCACGCTTACTGAATAGGCCATCGCGATTGGCCCAGCGACGTCACTGCCCCGCCTCCAACCACCTCCCCCCGGCTCCCTTCGCGCACGCTGGCTCCGTGGAATCGGGCTGACTTAAGCAGGAGAGCCTCAGCGTTAGCTCGCATCCGCTCTCCCCACCCCTCTATGGCCCGGGCCTTAGTTACTGTACAGCATTGTAAAGTGCCTTGCTGGCCTAGTACAATTTAGTAAATATCCTAAACAATGTCGTCTTAGGCAAAATGTTGCTGATCTTTGCTCTAAAAATGACTATGAACTAAAGAGAAATAACAATCTCCCTTGTGAGCACATTCACATGTCTCAGACAGGTCTGCAACCCTGCTTTTCACCATTATCCCATACAGCTTCCACTGCAGCCAGGGACTCTGGGAAATGACATGCAAATGAGCACAGTGTCACCTTTTGCTTCAAATCTATTTTAAATGAAATTAGCCTTGTACTTCTGGTGGCGAGAGTAGGGGTTTGGTGCTTTATACGTTACATATTATTAAATGTTAACATCAAACAAATATTGTCATTATGTTTGGTGCTACTTATTTCTTTTTCATTAGGATTTATTTATTCATCTTTCATTATTATTATTTACTAGCTGAGAGACCCGGCGTTGCCCGGGATGTAAATGCGTAATAGGTAGTATTATTTATAACTCGTGGAACAATAGGTGAGTATTTGTTGTAAAGGTTTCGGGGGGGGGGGGGAGAAAGGGGAGCGGGGGGGGGGGAGAAAGGGGAGCGGGGGGGGGGGAGAAAGGGGAGCGGGGGGGGGAGAAAGGGGAGCGGGGGGGGGGGGAGAAAGGGGAGCGGGGGGGAGAAAGGGGAGCGGGGGGGGAGAAAGGGGAGCGGGGGGGGGGAGAAAGGGGAGCGGGGGGGGAGAAAGGGGAGCGGGGGGGGAGAAAGGGGAGCGGGGGGGGGGAGAAAGGGGAGCGGGGGGGGGAGAAAGGGGAGCGGGGGGGGAGAAAGGGGAGCGGGGGGGAGAAAGGGGAGCGGGGGGGGGAGAAAGGGGAGCGGGGGGGGAGAAAGGGGAGTGGGGGGGGGGAGAAAGGGGAGCGGGGGGGGGGAGAAAGGGGAGCGGGGGGGGGAGAAAGGGGAGCGGGGGGGGAGAAAGTGGAGCGGGGGGGGGAGAAAGGGGAGCGGGGGGGGAGAAAGGGGAGCGGGGGGGAGAAAGGGGAGCGGGGGGGAGAAAGGGGAGCGGGGGGGGAGAAAGGGGAGCGGGGGGGGGAGAAAGGGGAGCGGGGGGGGGAGAAAGGGGAGCGGGGGGGGGAGAAAGGGGAGCGGGGGGGAGAAAGGGGAGCGGGGGGGGGGAGAAAGGGGAGCGGGGGGGGGAGAAAGGGGAGCGGGGGGGGGAGAAAGGGGAGCGGGGGGGAGAAAGGGGAGCGGGGGGGGGGGAAGGGGAGCGGGGGGGGGGAAAGGGGAGTGGGGGGGGGGTGGAGAGCGGTGGGCATATGTATTGTCATAATTTATGTATGGGCATTTCCCCCCCCCCCGTTCCCCGTGACTCCCCCCCCCCCGTTCCCTGTGACTCGCGCTCCCCCCCCCCCCGGCGGCCGCTTGGTCCCCCGATGTGCCGTCCTGCTGAGTGAGGCGTGCAGGCGGCTGCAGGAAGCGCCCTGTGTGGGCCTAAGACTCACGCTCCCCCCCCCCCCCGGCGCCCGCTCGATGTGGCGTCTGGCTGAGCGGCGGTAGGAAGCGCCCTGTGTGGGCCTGAGGCTGAGGCGGGACGCGCAGTGGGCCTGAGGCTGAGGCGGGACGCGCAGTGGGCCTGAGGCTGAGGCGGGACGCGCAGTGGGCCTGAGGCTGAGGCGGGACGCGCAGTGGGCCTGAGGCTGAGGCGGGACGCGCAGTGGGCCTGAGGCTGAGGCGGGACGCACAGTGACTTACCTGAGCGGGTGGTAGCGCCGGGGAGGTAAGGGAGCGGCTGGGGTAGGAGGGCCGCGCTTCCCGTCCGGAGCCAGTGCAGGATGGCGCACGTGAGGGGGGGGGGAGGGGGGCGGACAGAGGGTGTGTGTGTGTGTATAGAGCTGCTGTGTTGTGTGTGTGTGTGTGTGTGTGTGTGTATAGAGCTGCTGTGTTGTGTGTGTGTGTGTATAGAGCTGCTGTGTTGTGTGTGTGTGTGTATAGAGCTGCTGTGTTGTGTGTGTGTGTGTGTGTGTGTGTATAGAGCTGCTGTGTTGTGTGTGTGTGTGTGTATAGAGCTGCTGTGTTGTGTGTGTGTGTGTGTGTGTGTGTGTATAGAGCTGCTGTGTTGTGTGTGTGTGTGTATAGAGCTGCTGTGTTGTGTGTGTGTGTGTGTATAGAGCTGCTGTGTTGTGTGTGTGTGTGTGTGTATAGAGCTGCTGTGTTGTGTGTGTGTGTGTGTATATAGCTGCTGTGTTGTGTGTGTGTGTGTGTGTATAGAGCTGCTGTGTTGTGTGTGTGTGTGTGTGTGTATAGATCTGCTGTGTTGTGTGTGTGTGTGTATAGAGCTGCTGTGTTGTGTGTGTGTGTGTGTGTGTATAGAGCTGCTGTGTTGTGTGTGTGTGTGTGTATAGAGCTGCTGTGTTGTGTGTGTGTGTGTGTGTGTGTGTGTGTGTGTGTGGGCCGTCACTCCGCCTCAGGCCAATGAGAGGTGTGCGGGGGCGGGCGACCCAAGGGACCAATGAGATTTCCCCTAGGGACACCGGACATCCAGGCAGGCAAACATACAGTGCTTTCACTAATATAGTATAAGATTAACTTTATTATATTTGTTGTTGTCATTATTATTATTGTTTACTGTTAGCTGGAGTATGGCTCACCCAAGAACCACTTCCCCCTGTATGGGGGGCAGACATAGTGCAGACTTGACCCCTGACATTTATAAAAAGATGTTGGAATATGTGACACTGCTGCTTAATAAACACAAACACAGGCGCGCCATGTATTGTTCTGACATTGGTTTATTACACAGAGACACGTCTTTATAGAGGGTTGTCACACTAACAGCCTGGAAGGGGTTAATGCAGGGTCACCAGCCCAGCCCCCCTCTCCTATGATTGGTTGCTGCTCTCGTACAGGAGCCGCGATTGGTCCCCTGTCAATGTCAGAAAAGGCGCGCCAGTTTTGCTGTCTCCATGGCGACCATGGCGGCCGCCGGAGATCGGCCTGCAGCGCGGCCCGGCTTCCAGGTTACCTCCCCACCGGTGAAGATGTTAGCGGGGCGGCTGAGGGAATGCGTGCGGCGGCGGCCCGGTTCCTTCTGGCTGGAGAAAGGAGCCGGCGGGCTGGAGGTGGGCCTGGTGTGGATGCAGGGCCGGGTGCTGCACGTACGGCCCGAGCGCGGCGTCACCGTGCGGCTGAGCGACGACACTCACACCTTCACCGTGTGCGGGGCCGACCGGGTGCCCAAGGGCAAGCCCTGCCTGCAGCCAGGTAACCGGGGGGTCCGCACGCCCTGCCTGCAGCCAGGTAACCAGGGGGTCCGCAAGCCCTGCCTGCAGCCCGGTAACCGAGGGGTCCGCAAGCCCTGCCTGCAGCCCGGTAACCGGGGGGTCCGCAAGCCCTGCCTGCAGCCAGGTAACCGGGGGGTCAGCAAGCCCTGCCTGCAGCCAGGTAACCGGGGGGGTCAGCAAGCCCTGCCTGCAGCCAGGTAACCGGGGGGGGTCCGCAAGCCCTGCCTGCAGCCAGGTAACCGGGGGTCCGCAAGCCCTGCCTGCAGCCAGGTAACCGGGGGGGTCCGCAAGCCCTGCCTGCAGCCAGGTAACCGGGGGGGTCAGCAAGCCCTGCCTGCAGCCAGGTAACCGGGGGGGGTCCGCAAGCCCTGCCTGCAGCCAGGTAACCGGGGGTCCGCAAGCCCTGCCTGCAGCCAGGTAACCGGGGGGTCCGCAAGCCCTGCCTGCAGCCAGGTAACCGGGGGGTCTGCAAGCCCTGCCTGCAGCCACGTAACTGGGGGGTCCGCAAGCCCTGCCTGCAGCCAGGTAACCGGGGGGTCAGCAAGCCCTGCCTGCAGCCACGTAATCGGGGGGTCCGCAAGACCTGCCTGCAGCCAGGTAACCGGGGGGTCCGCAAGCCCTGCCAGCAGCCAGGTAACCGGGGGTCCGCAAGCCCTGCCTTCAGCCACGTATTTGGGGGGTCCGCAAGCCCTGCCTGCAGCCAGGTAACCGGGGGGGTCCGCAAGCCCTGCCAGCAGCCAGGTAACCGGGGGGTCCGCAAGCCCTGCCTGCAGCCAGGTAACCGGGGGGTCCGCAAGCCCTGCCTGCAGCCAGGTAACCGGGGGGTCCGCGCGTGGCTATCACTGTCCTGCCTCACACGGGAGGAGGGCGCCATGATTTCTTCTCCCGCCCCCTAAACAGCAACACCAGCCTCTCACCCTCTCACCCTCTAGCGTCACCTAGATAGAAGCCAGGCAGATCACACTGGTTTTCTATGAATCGCAACTGATTTTAAAGTCCTGTTTATATCAGCAGTCAGGTCTGATATAAAACAGTAGTAATGTTTCCACCGCCAGTGTATGCAGCGCTGTACATAGAATGTTTGCAGGCGCGAGCCGCTACCCCATAGAGCTTACAATCTATGTCTGAAGCACTTATTCCCATGACCTGTTATTTGTAATTTATATGATTGTCACATGTATTACTGCTGGGAAGCGCTATGTACATTTAATGGCGCTATATAAAAAAAAGACATTTGTAGCCCTTTTTCTGACACTCTAAGCGACTTCGGGTAACTGCGCGCACCTGCGGCTCCAGGAGATCTGAGCCTCCGCTAGCTGGGAGCCTGGGGTAACACTTATTAGCGCAGCGCCTCCACTTACCCAGGATCACCGTCATGTAAGATTCCCCTGGGCAAGAAACACACCGATACAATGCGTGCAACCAACTTTACTATGTGCAATAATAAACTTATACTCTATATGAACCGTGGCAATAACCCAATATGCAAACACTTATCTTATAACACTATACTTATACTCTATCATACCCTAACACCGCTAACGGATAATGTCCTTCTAACATCAGTGGCTCGGCCACACCCCTAGGGAATACTGTCCTGTACAATAGTGGCTCAGCCACGCTCTTATGAGTGTCTCTATCCCGTCACCGCGTGCCCCACACACCGTGTCCGTGTAATAGTACGATAGCGGTGTGTACTCGCTAGTGTCTCCCTATAGTTACGCCTAAGGCGGGATCAGCGCCTGTTGACCGGTGTTGGTGCACTTGACGTATCTACTACCTTCCGGTCACGGCGGTGACCGGTAATACTTGGAAAAGGATCAGCCGAATCCTTGCTTGTCTGGGATGTCCGCAGTGCAGCTGTCTGGTCCCAAGCAGCTCACCAGCAAACCTGCTCCGCACGCTTGTCCCTAACTGTGTACACAGTAAGGTGACTGATCGCTAGCACTATGGCCGTCCCTGCAGCACAGCAGCACACTGTGACTCAGGGGTTTCTCCTAAGGGCCTGCGGGGTAAAGCTAGCCTATGCAGGCGGGTCACGGACCCCCTGCACGCATACACCCTCCTCCGTTACCTTCCAGATCCCCTCTGACTAGCCTCTCCCCCACGCTTCCCTTTCCTCCTCCCGTAATTCTAGCCTTCCGATTGGCTCCTCAAGTCAGGTGACTGCCCAGGAGCTCATGGGAGTTGTAGTTCCTCAGCGGAGCTTCTCTGCCTTGAGCTGCACAGACTCACAGCTATTGCATCAGCGCAGACCTCCACATGACTCTCCTGAACAGTCAAAACACCAACTGAACACACATATGAGGCTCCTACCACATCCCTACACATACATCTATTATTTGGTGCCTGCGGCACAGGGAGATAACGTGACTTGCTCAAGGTCACAAGGTATGGGGGGGGGGATTGAGTGAGTGTGTGTGTGGGGGGGGATTGAGTGTGTTTGTGTGTGGGGGGGTGTGTGTGTTGGGGGGGGAGATTGAGTGTGTGGGGGGGATTTTGTGTGTGTGTGGGGGGGGGATTGTGTGTGTGTGGGTGGGGGATTGAGTGTGTGTGGGGGGGATTGAGTGTGTGTGGGGGGGGTTGAGTGTGTGTGTGGGGGGGGGGGTTGAGTGTGTGTGTGGGGGGGGGTTGAGTGTGTGTGTGGGGGGGGGGTTGAGTGTGTGTGTGGGGGGGGGTTGAGTGTGTGTGTGGGGGGTGGGTTGAGTGTGTGTGGGGGGGGATTGTGTGTGTGTGGGGGGATTGAGTGTGTGTGTGTGTGTGGGGGGGGGATTGAGTGTGTGTGTGTGGGGGGGGGGGATTGAGTGTGTGTGGGTGGGGGGGGGGTTGAGTGTGTGTGGGGGGGATTGAGTGTGTGGGGGGGGATTGAGTGTGGGGGCGGGGATTGAGTGTGTGTGTGGGGGGGGATTGAGTGTGTATGTGTGTGGGGGGGATTGTGTGTGTGTGGGGGGGGGGGGATTGAGTGTGATTGGGGGGATTGAGTGTGTGCGTGGGGGGATTGAGTGTGTGTGTGTGGGGGGGGGAATTGAGAGTGTGTGTGTGTGGGGGGGGATTGTGTGTATGGGGGGGGATTGAGTGTATGTTTGTGTGGGGGGGATTGAGTGTGTGTGTGTGGGGGGGATTGAGTGTGTGCGGGGGGGATTGTGTATGGGGGGGGATTGAGTGTGTTTGTGTGTGTGGGGGGGTGTGTTTGTGTGTGGGGGGATTGTGTGTGTGTGTGGGGGGATTGAGTGTGTGTGTGTGTGTGTGTGTGTGTGTGGGGATTGTGTGTGGGGATTGTGTGTGTGTGTGTGGGGGGGGGGAGTGTGTGTGTGTGTGTGTGTGTGTGTGTGTGTGTGTGGGGGGGGATTGTGTGTGTGTGTATGTGGTGTGTATGTGGTGATTGATTGAGAGAGAGAGTGTGTGTTGTATTGCAGTGGTGCGCAAACTGGTGGGGGGCAATAAGGCGCAAGATTTAGGGGGGCGCAGGCGACGTGCGGCGAAATCTGGGTGCGCGGGCCGGCAGACGCTTTGCGCGGGAGGACGAAAAAGCTGTACGCGATGGGCGGCCAATAAGATGTGCACGGGCGGGCAGCCGAAGATGTGTGCGGGTGGCTGAACAAGATAGTGCAGGTGGCGGCCTCGTGATGGTGTGTGCGCACGCGCGCAGGGGCTTCGGGGGTACGGGGAGGAGCACGCCCGAGCACGGTGAAGTCAAACGCCCCTCCCAGTGTCTGCCCTGCAATAGCGCTGTGTTCCTGCTCTCCTCCGCTGGCAACCTGCTTCGCTGCGATCCTCTGCGAGGGAAAGGGTCGGCTGCCACTATATCAATCATACTATGAATGTACAGAAATAATAAAAAAAAGTGAAAACATTGAAAACGGAAAAATAATAATAATAATAATGTAGGTAGGAGTGTGGATGACAATGGGGATAGCAAGCCAAAGAGCAGGGAGGGGAAGGTAGAAACAAAAAGGGGGGGAGAGGGAAGGGAGGTAGCAAAGAGGTGGATGAATGCCCCCCAAAAGTATTGCCTTTGTGCACGTACGCTCTCCCAAGCTCAGCGCTTGGGGAGACAAACAAAACTGACTTTGAAGTGCACTCAGCAGAAGTCAATGCACACACACAGACACACACAAACACACACACACACAAATAGCCCCGATCCACGTTTGCAAAATGATGCAGGACACCCTGCGCTCAGGCTTGGAGAGTTGGTGATGTCACCGCTCTCAGCGGCAGCGTGGACGCAGCCTAATTTTGCAAGCGCGAGCTGTTGAAATATGTAAGTATTTATAGACATATTTGGATTTATATTGTATACCGTTTAATAAAGGTTTTTTTTTTTTTTTCATGTGATTTTGATTACGTCAGGCAGGGGGGGCCCGAGAAATTTCATGGATGAAAAGGGGGGCTCGGCATAAAAAGTTTGGTCACCCCTGCACTAAGCTGCGCTTTCAGCTCATAGACCTCACATTATAAACGTGTAATTATAGTCTCACCTTAATGTAGTGTAAAAGAAAATGATGTACAGATTTGGTCGCATCTATTAACGCAGGTTAACGGTGGCAGAACGTTAACGCAGCTCTATTTAAACAAATGGCACAGCGCTATATTTCTTAAATGGGTGCAATTTATTGCATTATTTGTGTAATCTTATCAGGTGGTACAGGCATACCCCGCATTCACGTACACAATGGGACCGGAGCATGTATGTAAAGTGAAAATGTACTTAAAGTGAAGCACTCCCTTTTCCCCACTTATCGATGCATGTACTGTACTGCAATCCTCATATACGAGCATAACTGGTGTAAATAACACATGTGTAGCAGTCTCTATAGTCTCCCCGCTTGCGCACAGCTTTGGTACAGGTAGGGAGCCGGTATTGCTGTTCAGGACGTGCTGACAGGCGCATGTGCGAGCTGCCGTTTGCCTATTGGGTGATATGTCCTTACTCGCGAGTGTACTTAAAGTGAGTGTCCTTAAACCGGGGTATGCTTGTACACTTGTACAGGAAATCCTAAAGTTGATGTCCCTGGGGCAGCTGAGGGATTTTCACCCATTCAGTCCTGGAGGGTCCTGCGCCCCCCTCCTGCATTTCCTAATCATGTGTTCGCTCCTTAGGCCTCGGATATTTTATTTATTTATAAAATGTTTTACCAGGAAGGAAGCAATACTTGAAAATGAGGTAACTCTCAATGTATGTCCTGGGCACAGAGTTATGATGACAGATACATGGTTACAAATCCATAGTTACATTAAGTGAACAGGGTATACATTATATACAAGACATTGCATGCACAGTTAGAGATAATATATATTATAGGCGCATGTAACCGTTACAGACCAGATTAAAATGTGAGACAGCTTTAGTTTTGAAAGCACTTAGACTGGTGGCATCTGCAAGAGTCTCTGGTAGGTTGTTCCAGTTTTGGGGTGCATGGTAAGGCCGTGATTATACCCGAAGCGGCGGAGCGCAGAACGTTGTGCGCCACCAAAACAAATAAAAGTTTTCCTATGAGCGCACACTAAGAATGGGTGACCAACGAGGCGGCCAAGTGCGCAAATTTTCGAACAGATCCAAGAATTTTATTTTCTGAAGCGATGGCAGCGTCATGTGAGCGGTTCAGCCAATGAGAGTGAACCACTCACGTGACATCATGGCCTCGCCTCCCGATGCCTCCTGCCTGCAGTGCAAGTTTCGGGCAGCGCATCGCATTGAGGTAGCGCGCGTGTCACGCCGCCGGTGGTATTAATGAAGGCCTATGAGGAGGAACGGACGGATACTTTGTTGAACCTTAGGACCATGAGCAGTCTGTTGGAGTCTGATCTCAGATGATAAGTGCTACACGTGGTAGGGGTGAGGAGCTTGTTCAGATAGGTGGGTAGCTTGCCGAGAAAGTATTTGAAGGCAAGACAGGAAAGATGAACTTTGCGCCTAGACTCTAGTGATGACCAATCTAGTTCTTTGAGCATTTCGCAGTGATGTGTGTTGTCGTTGCATTGGAGGACAAAGCGACATTGAATTGTAGAGGGTATCAAGGTTGCTAAGGTGGGTTTGGGGTGCTGTGCCATATACTACAGTATGTCCCCATAGTCGATAATTGGCATTGGCTTCTGCTGTGTGATATAGTGCGTGTGCGACAGAGCACATAGCGTTGTGCGCGCCTGTCGCCTGAGCGATCTGTGGACTTTAGATCGCTCGTGACGGGGAGGCGTGGCCGTGACGTCACTAGGCCTTCCCTAATGTCTCTCACGGGAGACCAGGAGATTTTACACTTATTTTTACCGGGATCATTCGCTAGGCAAACAAGGTGGTAAGAACAAAATGCAGTTTATTCGGGTAAACCCGCGTACAACACAATGAATACACAAAATACAGCTAAAAGCACACTTGCTGGGGGTGAAATCTAGGCTCTACTAGGTGCAGGGCGAATGCTTCGGTACGCTTAACCTGACCGGGATATACACCCGGGCTTTCTGGTCCTCTTTTTGACTTCAGTTCCTAGCCGCGACCGCTACGTTCCAAATGAGAACTTGAACTTCACGTCTGACTTAGTCTCTGCAGGGCAGACTTTTCCTAGCTTCAAAACCAAGCCGGTTGCTCTGGTATTCGTGACAGCAACTTTGAAAAGTCCGCCCTAGCTTCATCGACACAAGTCACTAGATCGTCTGGTTCTCTGACTGGGGTTTTCTCCTTACATACCCTCCACTGTTCTATGTTCAGCATGGAGGAAGGAGCGACCAATTGGAGCATGGGAAACCCTGCCGCCAACCGATAAGAATAGGGGCTCGTCCTTTGACTGACGCCAGAGGAGGGGACGGGCTAAGCCGGCTCGGGATGACCCGTGGGCGGGACATACGGATTGACCAATGGGAAAACGCGCCGACATTTTGCTGCTTCCCCTAGTCAACCCCTTGTCACCTACTGGGCAGACTCCACTGAGTCTGGCAGATCAGAGTGTCCTCCCCGCAGGGGGTCTCTGTTCTCCGGACCCAGTACTAAGCCCTGCCCTGGCCACTTCACACCCCGACACCTCTCAACATCCCTTCTCCTCTCCGATGTCTATGCAGACTTCCCGGCACCTATATGGATGCCTGAGCTGGCTGAATAGACATTTATAGTAAAAGCACATGTAACGGTATTTCTGGCCCGGCCTGACCCACCCAATCTCACATTGGCCCCTGTGGTCTAACCGGTCCCCATTACAGTGTGATAGTGTCTGGTGGTGCACCTGTTGGCAACAGGACTCCTGAGTCTCCCGCATGATGGTGTGTGGGGAGGACCCGTCCAGACAGGCAGCTGAGGTAGTGTGCGGAGTCCTACCTAGTTCCAGTGCAGCGCCTCCACCTCATCAGGGTCCCTTCGGTCACTTGGGGATGGTCCTGACGAGGAACTCCTCTGTGGTGCTCCTCTCTGTACATTCACTCCACACATGTACACGAGAGGGTTTGTGATTAAGAGCATCTTTATTGGTTGAGGTGGGCTAACTGCCCCTCGCAGTAGTTTCTCTAGCCACTCATTGTCCCTCAGTGCTTCCCTTTGAAAGGTGTAATTCTCCTTTAATAGGTATTCCCTATCCCAGCCGGGATGTCTTTACCCTGTGCCAGGTCCCTGGACACAGTCTTCCTGTTCAGCTACTATAACATAACTCTCGCAGACTATTCAGAACTCCTACAGAACTCAGGACTCAGATAGAACTAACTATTAGACACAGTGCTGTGCCTTATGTACACCCTGGAAGCTGACACACCTCTGACATCACTAACCATGGAATCAGAGCATGTGACCACTCCCATCCATACACAGGGCACCCCACCAGGGTGTGAGGGCAAACCTCCATAATTACTGCTGGCATGCCCACAACTTACCAGGCCTTACTGTCAGCAGGAGAGATGACTGTAGCCATTTTACATGACCGCTACACACAAATGAAATAAAACATACTTTAATACATAGGATAACTTGGGCAGACTCATAGCTGTAAGGGAAATAGGACTGGGATATCTGGGCTTGAAAATCAGGAGTCACTGGGCAGCCCTGGTGTAATTCAACCCACGTACTGGCAAATCATGCCTGCACGCCAGGGAGAATTAGGAGACTACTGATATCTTTGCCCCCCCCAAACTCCTGCAAACAACATGATTGCATTTCTACCCAAATATCTCACCTAAAACTTACATATAGAACGTTTCATGAGTCTTAGGCTCAGGGAACATGAAAAGTGGAAACGAAGCAAAAGGAAAAAGCAGGCACTAATACTCCGGAAAGTAAAAAAAGGTTGAATGAAATCCAGGAGAGCGTGTGCCCATAAAGACTATTTTAATGGAAACCACAAAAAATATACAGCTACATTACGGGGTACACAAACCCCCACCAACGCGGCTCGAATTGCGTTGGTGGGGGTCTGTGTACCCCGTAATGTAGCTGTATTTTTTTTGTGGTTTCCATTAAAATAGTCTTTTTTTATGGGCACACGCTCTCCTGGATTTCATTCAACCTTTTTTTACTTTCCCGAGTATTAGTGCCTGCTTTTTCCTTTTGCTTCGTGTCAAGTCATCCAGAAAAAACAGAAGCACACCCCCTACTGTGAAAGAAGAAACCTGGACAGCCAAAAGGACATTACCAACTCTAACTGTGAGTTATTTTATCACAAGCACATTCTCCATTCTGACATTATATGCTGGGACACTTTATTGTGTGGCCCCTTACTACAGTGCTCGTGGGGGCCCTAGCCCACTAGTCAGATTACAATGGAGCAGTGATTAATACATGATTGTTCTGTGTCCTATGGATTGGCTATCCCTTATCCATTATCCAGGGGCTTTTCATTTCAGGAATCATTATATACATTTATTGAACGTTACAATTTTTGTACTACATATTTTGAGGTTTTTTTTGAGAGCACCACACATTTTTTCCATTTTTCTATGAAAAGTGGACAGGCAGGGGACACTTTAACGTTCACATGTTATAATGCCGGGCCCCTGGCTTATGGTGCCAGGTAGCTGCCAGGGGCCCACCGTTCCAGTGGTAACCTTTATTGTATAGCCTGGTTACCCCCTTTATCGTATAGCCTGGCACCCCCTTTGGAGGGAAGTATTATGGGAAATGGGGGGGTCCCAGAGTTGAAATGAATGCGGTTCAGCTTGGGGAGACCCTCTGCTTCAATCCTGTTTTAAAAAAAATTTTTTTTATAAAAAGCGAGTGACTTGCTCCTTCAGAATACTGATTTTCATGTTCGGTTAAAGCCTTACTTCACAAATGTAGTAAAGTGCTTTAAAACATTTTTTTGATTTCAACCTTCCCCAGCGATCTCATCTGTCTATCTTAACCTTGTGTCGCCCTGCTCCTTACTTCCCTTCTCCTTTCCCACTCAACCTGTCTTCACCAACCTACTAACACTTCTCTACCTCCTTTGATACCTAACCTACCAAGTCCTACTTCACGTCCCCCTTCACTCCACTTCCAGTCACCACTCCCACTATCTAACTTGCACATTTCTATAGCTTTCTGATTTCCTCACTTCTCCACATTTATTCTTCTTTCTTTCTAGCTCCCTACTTCCTCTCCTCCTTGCTCTCCCCTCTACCACTTCCTTACTACTTGCTGCATCCCTACCCCACTTTAAATTCAAGTCTACTTCCTTACTCCTTCTTATAGTATTGTCTCCTTAAATGTCTCCACTTCGGCTTATTTCCTCTCATCTACTTGCTTTTATCCTCTTACTAACTCCCTCTCTATCACTCACCCTGCCCTTACTCGCTTAATGGTTCTGCCGCTACGGCGCTATACTAATTCCCTTCCCGTATGTCTTTCTATTCTTCCCAGACGCAAAATTCAAAAAGCCCGCGTCGGGCCGGTGAGGTGACTAATCCAGGCCTGCGCGGGTCATCCGGCGCATTCTGGACGCCTTGATGGGCTTACGGCTGTCCTTGGTCTTGCTGGTGACGTCATCTGGTCGCGCCGGTGGGAGCTGGTTCCGCGCCACCTCCAAGATGGCGCCGCTCCTTCCGGGGCACAGCTGTGATGCGTATCCGGGGGGCGGCCATTTTGGAAGACGTCTCTCACCAGTGCGGAGGTGCGTGCGCCCGCTCCTGTTTCCCGCTCACCGCTCTCTTCCTGCTCCTGCGGTTCACTGTGGATTCCCGCCTTCTAGAGCTGCTTCGCCATCTTGTGTCGGGGGCCGCCATCATCAGAAAGGTAGGCCGCAAATTTTCTCACCAGGGATTCAGTTTCAGCGCAGGTTGCTTGATCACTGGACATCTGTAGTTGGGGTGTCGGGGATCACCGCTCTTTCACTCGGGGGTGAGTTTCTTTATTTGGTGACAGCTTCACCGTGGCCGGGGACCAGACCTCAAGTAGGGGGACGAGAACTGGAGGAGAAGCAAAGAAACACAGGTTGCTGAGGCCATGACACCGAGGGATTAGCCTGATACACTACAGGGGTGAACAAAGCCGGGACAGACTCTGGTTATGCATAGTATATGTTAGGTTTTATTCATTCAAGCTCAGGAAGAGCGAGGCAGGAGTGGGGGGGAGTGACCTGCTTCAAAAATCCGCATGGGCCACGCACTAGGGGGGAGGAGGGTGGATCTCCTGGGCCCTAGTGAAGTCCTTTGGGACTGGACGCGGTGGGTGAGTGAACTTCATCCCACGTTTCCTCCGGGCGGTTGGAGAGGAGTCCAGCTTCCCAAAGGCGGTGATCTCGTCAAGGAGGCGACGTCGCCGAGACGACGAGAATTCTACTGTCTTTTGTCTTGTCTAGTGTTTGTTGTGTCCCCCCAGGTGTACCCTCTTGTGTGCTCCCCCTTGTGTATTGCTGTAGGTGGTGAAGTGAGGTATTGCAGTTCGAGAAGAAGAGGAGGTCGGGATTGTGGTCCAGGTGCATCAATCAAGAACAGATATCGGCAGCAAAGTCATCTCATACTTTTAAATGAGTAAGGAACTCAGGCTAGTATCACATAACTTTAAGGGGTTTAACAGCCCGGTTAAACGCAGAATCGCCTTCCGAGATTATAAGCGTAAAGGGGCAGAAATTCTGTTTCTGCAAGAAACACACTTCTCTCAAGACAACTACCCCAAATTCCTGGATAAGGACTACCCGACACACTTTTTGTCTTCCGCGAAAGTCAAAAAAAAAGGGGTGGCCATACTAATTCATAAAAGAATACCGTTCGTACCCGATAGGACTTTCAAAGATAAAGAGGGCAGATTCCTCATAGTAAGAGGTGCAATCCAAGGGTTCCCAATTACTCTAGCAACAATATATGCCCCTAATGAGACGGCCCCCGTTTTTTTCTCTACCTTCTTTGGGAAACTCAACAAAGTGGCCAGAGGTAATATCATTGTCGCTGGAGACTTGAACAGGGCACTACGGGAGGACCTTGACAGATGTTCATCCACTAATATTACACACAGATCTGACATACTAACAATTAAAAAAGGGTTACGTGACTGCCAACTACTCGACATCTGGAGGGAACAACACCAGAGACTGAGAGAATACACCTTCTACTCACACCCACATGACACATATAGCAGGATAGATTACTTCCTTGTATCCAACAGAATGGTCCCTGGGGTCTCTCGCACCGAGATCCATGATATTTCATGGTCAGACCATGCATCTATAGAGCTGCGGTGCACACTAATCCCACTAGACAGACCTAGAGCGAACTGGAAACTAAACGAAATCTTGCTGAAAATCCCAGCCCTACAGGTGGAAATTGGGGAAAAGCTCACACAATACTTCGAGGAGAATGAGGGGAGTGTGGCTACGCACTCCAGACTGTGGGAGGCCCATAAGGCTACCCTCAGGGGGGTCATTATGAATCTGGCCGCTAAACGGAAAAGAGAACGGGAGGGAAAAATTTTGAAGCTAGAGGAACAGCTAGCAGAGCTTTCCTCCCTCCACAAAAAAATAAGAATGCCCACACGTTAACTCAAATACTAGCCACTAAAACTAGTCTTAACCTCCTCCTCTCCGCCCAGGCCGAGAAGGAATTGACCTGGTCCAAGCGGAAATTTTATGAAAAAGCTAACAAGCCTGACACACTACTTGCCAATAAGCTAAAAAAACAAGCTTCCAAACTATCACATTCACGCAATTCGAAACCAAGATGGGGACCTTACCTCCATCCCAGCGAACATAGCAGGGGAATTCAAAAAGTATTACGAAATATTATACAATGGAGATAAGGTAACCCATAATCCGAAAACAAAGGAGGATTTACGGACCTTCTTAATAGAGGCACATTTACCCATTTTGAAGAGATGCGAAAGGGAGGCACTCCAGTCGGACTTCACGATGGAGGAACTCTCTGGGGTCATCAAAGCACTAAAACCGGCTAAAGCCCCAGGGCCAGATGGCTTTTCGAACTTATATTACAATAAATATTTAAAAATTCTAGCCCCCCACATGTTAAAGTTATTCAATGAAATCTTAGCAGGGGCCTCATTCCCAGCACAAATGCTCCAAGCCTCAATATCGGTGATCCATAAACCCGGAAAGGACCCGGCAGACTGTAAGAGCTACCGGCCCATTTCACTGATTAACTTGGACCTCAAAATATACTCTAAACTTATAGCCAACAGGGTGGGTAGTGTTCTTCCCGGGTTAATTCACACGGATCAAGTAGGGTTTATCGGAGGTAGACAAGCGGCAGATAACACCAGGAGAATTATTGACCTAATTGATCTGGCCCAAAAAGAAAAAATTCACTCCATGGTGTTAAGTCTGGACGCTGAAAAAGCCTTCGATAGAATAGATTGGCCCTACCTATCGGAAACACTGAGAGCATTTGGCTTTGAGGGACGCCTCCTGCAGGCCATCCTGGCGTTGTATAAAAACCCAACAGCAAGAGTGAGATATCAAGGTTTCCCCTCAGAACAGTTTGAAATCAAAAGCGGAACACGTCAAGGATGCCCGCTGTCGCCACTACTGTTCGCCTTATGTATAGAGCCTTTGGCGGCACACATCAGAAATAACCCAGATATCTCTGGTATCCCTGTGGGAGACCAAATGCACAAAGCCGCTCTATATGCGGACGATGTCATTCTCACAATAGCCAAATCTCTCACATCTCTCCCAAATGTATTCAACATACTGGGCAAATTTAACCAAATTTCGGGATTTAAGATCAATCAGTCTAAATCAGAAGCCCTCAATATTAATCTACCAAAAGAAGTTGAAAAACTGATTGACCTCAATTTTCAGTTCAAATGGCAACCCTCCGCTATCAAATATTTAGGGGTTTATCTCACAAGGGAGTACAAAACTTTATATAAAGCAAATTTCCCCAAGATCATAAAGACGCTGGGGGAGGATCTCCGAACCTGGATGAAGGGGAGCATCTCATGGATTGGGAGGATACATAGCGTGAAAATGAATCTCCTCCCAAAGATGCTATATCTTTTCCAGAGTCTCCCTATCCCTTTGGTGCAGGCGGACATCCTCTCCCTCCAGTCAAAAATTATAAAATTTATTTGGAACGGGAAAAACCCAAGAATTGCTAAAGGAATATTAAAACGTCCCATTCATCCTGCGGAGGGTGAGCGGTGCCTTGCTTGCAGGCCTACTATAAAGCAGCCCAATTAGGGCAGATTTTCCAATGGCACACAGACCCAAGCCTACGGAGATGGGTTGAGTTGGAGAAGAGATGCTGTGCACCAATTGAAATCCGAAATTTAATCTGGCTACCCAGAGAAGGGGTACGCAAGATGAACAATCCGCTGCAGACCATGGTCAATTCATTATAAGTTTGGGAGGCCACGAAATTCAAATGTAATTTGACTACCAAAACATCATTAATGACACCAATAGTGGGCAACCCAGACTTCGCTCCGGACCTGAATAGCAAAAATTTCTTGATATGGACTCAGAAGGGCTTCTCCCGTCTAAAAGATCTGGAGGGCATAACGACCATACAAACATTTGACCAAATTAAATCCTCTAAGAATATCCCAAACAAATTTTTTAGGTACCTTCAGATCAGAGATTTCTACAATAAAACGCCAATTCGACCGGCGCGAACAAATTTTGAGCAGCTGTGTTCCAGAGATACGGACACAAGGGGACTCACATCTAGAATGTACAGGGAAGTGATCTGCCAGAAGTCGCCCATTGACAATAGACTGAGTTACATGAGACACTGGGAATCAGACCTAGGAGAGACTTTAGAGGACGACGAACGGGACAGAATTATACAGGCGGCGGCAAAAAGCTCAATCTGCACCACATTAAAGGAGAACGCATATAAAGTCCTTATGAGGTGGTATTACACTCCGACGCGCTTAGCGAAATTTGTAAAAGGCTACTCCCCTCTCTGCCCTAAACAGTGTGGGGAAGCAGCTGACCTCCGACATATGTTGTGGTCTTGCACTAAGGGGGCCCCTATTTGGGAACAAATCAGAGATTGGATTCAGCGGATTCTCGATTTGGAGATCCCCCTGGACCCGTGGCTGTTCCTATTGGGCATGCGGATCCAGGGTCTGTCAAATGCGTCGCATAAATTAATCGCGCATTTTGCTACAGCCACAAGATGTGAGATCGCAGCATTATGGAAACAGCAGGAGATACCAATTATCCCTAAGATCAAAAACAGAATTTGGCATGTCTGCCGGATGGAACAATTAACGAGTTTAGTTAATGACTCCGGCACAAATGTTCTAAAGGTCTGGGATCCATGGTTGACCCAGGTAGACATCCCAGGAGTGGACGCCACCTCAATCTTGCACTAATTAAACTAGGTGCGTTCTCCTTTAAGGGCAGATTAGACAACACGACTCAGCGACGCACAGTTAGCAGACCTTCATGTAGTCATAGAATAGGGAAAAACAAATAAAAGAAAGAAACCTCAGAAGAACCTGTCCCAGTTAAAACCCTTAGCTATTGCCTAAAAGGTTGAACAAGAGATATCTAAAAAACTGCACCAGAGCCTGGCAACCTACCACCTCCCTCCCACCCCTAACCTCTTTCCCTGTCTCCTTGTCAAGTTCGTCTGGTCTTGTTTGTAAAGTGTTAAGTGGATGTGTCTTCGAGGCGTCATTACATGTGTTTAACAAAACTGGAAATGTAATAATGGGCTGTGGAACATTGGCTGTATTTGTACTTTCCAATAAAAATTTAAAGTTGAAAAAAAAAAAAAACATTTTTTTATATTGCATTGAGTAATGGAAACCCAGGACAGTGTTGGTGCTAGCTAGATATAAACACTCCAGACATGTACCAATCTTTAAACCCTTGGGTATTTAATGTTGGTACAGATAAGAAGCATGGCTTACTCCAACCCGTTTACCCTGTGGTCAAAATATTAGTACAGCTCAACCCCGTTATAGCGCAATCTGCTATAGCGCGAATCCGCTTTTAATGCTGTCTGAGCGTGGCTCCCGATTTAAAAACATCTCCAAGGTTTTATTTTTATATAATATTCAATGCATTATTGCTAACAGACACACGCTGATACACATATATACACACACCCCTACACCATGCGGGAATTGAACCCATGATCTTTCATATGCTGGTGCAATTCTCTAGCTGCTACACCACAGTATTGGTGTGATGAATCTGACTCTATAAACAAACGTAACATCTACTGCACAGTGCAGTCCATGGGTGATCAGGGTTCAATTCCCGCATGTGTATTATATAAAATGTATTCACTGTTGGGCTGTCATTGATCAGAGAAGGGTCATGTGACCCTCCTGCGCTCAAAAGTCAGTCAAATTGAAAGCTTGGGAGAGCGTATGTAAGCACCTCGGAGCCTGATGAAGTGGAGAGAGCTGCAGATGCCGGGTAAGTCCTCGCAGAACCGTTCTTCCTGATTGCGCCGACCATTTCGCGATCCTGGTTATAACGTGCTCATTATGTGGACCAAGAGCACCGCGTTATAACGGGATTCAGCTGTATTAAGGGTTTCATATTTTTTTTTTTCATTTACAAACCTACTTTACATCCCTATCATTAAAAAATATATATATATATATATACACACACACACACACACACACACACACACACACACACACAGTTAGGTCCGGAAATAATTGGACACTGACAGAATTTTCATAATTTTGGCTCTGTACGCCACCACAATGGATTTGAAATGAAACAACTGAGATGCAATAGAAGTGTAGACTTTCAGCTTTAATTCAAGGGGTTGAACAAAAATATCGTATGAAACGTTTAGGAATTGCAACCATTTTCATACACAGTCCCCTTATTTCAGGGGCTCAAATGTAATTGGACAAATTAACACAATCATAAATAAAATGTTAATTTTTAATACTTTGTCGAGAATCCTTTGCAGGCAATGACTGAAGTCTGGAACGCATGGACATCACCAAACGCTGGGTTTCCTCCTTTGTGATGCTTTGCCAGGCCTTTACTGCAGCTGTCTTCAGTTGTTGTTTGTTCGTGAGTCTTTCTGCATTAAGTTTTGTCTTCAGCAAGTGAAATGCATGCTCGATCGGGTTGAGATCAGGTGATTGACTCGGCCATTGCAGAATATTTCACTTCTTTGCCTTAAAAACATCCTGGGTTTCTTTCGCAGTATGTTTTGGGTCATTGTCCATCTGTAAAGTGAAGCGCCGTCCAATCAACTTCACTGAATTTGGCTGAATCTGAGCAGACAATATATCCCTATACACTTCAGAATTCATCCGGCTGCTTCTGTCTTCGTTCACATCATCAAAAACCACTAGTGACCCAGTGCCATTGTAAACCATGCATGCCCATGCCATCACTGCCTCCACCGTGTTTTTCAGATGATGTGGTACACAGCAACTCTCTTTTTTAGATGTCCTCATTACACAGACTAATGGGGAGTTACATACTGATCTTTTTAGAAAGGATACAGACAGAAATGCCATTTTAAGGGCAGATAACCATCATCCTCCTTCTCTTATTGATGCATTACCTTTTTCACAGAAAGTCCGGGTCTGCAAAATCACGAGCAGGAAGGATAATATTGAACCAGCTATTGGAGAACTACGTAGTAGATTCCTGGCTAGGGGATATCCTCCTGCTGTGTTAGACCGGGCACTGGATAAAGAGGTAAGTGCTACCAAAAATAAGAAGGAGGACAGGCTTGTATTTACCACTACGTACAGTCATAAGCGAAGCAGAGGAAAAGACCTCCCAGCCCGACGCTACAAGCCTGGTAGACAGCGTGTATCACGCGCAGGCTGTATTAACCCCCAGCACATCGGAGACCAACCATGTAGGAATAAGCACTGTAGCTGTGATGAATCCTTGATCACATTGAACGGGAAAACACTGGACACGATGGGCCCTTGGTCCCTCTAAGGATTCATTTTGCTGGGGGTTAATACAGCATGCGCGTGATACACGCTATCTACCAGGATTGTAACATTGGGCTGGGAGGTCTTTTCCTCTGCTTCGCATATTGCTGGTTTGGCCACGGCTGCTCAGCCTGGAATTAAGACTTTCATTATTGACATTATAAGAAGAGGCTTATACCCCGTGAATATGTATGTAATCACTTAATTGGTGATTTGAGAACTGGAGTGCTATCGTTATTTTTTTTTCTAACCATTTATTTATTTATTTTTTGTGGCATCTATTTATTCACATTTTTTCTTTCTGTGGAACATTTTTTTTTATTTCTCTGGAGTGAGTATTCGTGCTATTCCTATCCTGTGTGTTTTTTATTATGGAAGATTATGTAGAAGTGGAGGATGAGGAAGGGGTTACTGATACCTATGCCTTTAACTGTGGAGACACTCACCGTCAGAGGAGGGCAGAGTCAGTTTTTGATGAAGGTGCTAATTTCATCTGTGAAGAGCCTGCTGACTTAATTACCCACTTCCTTACATTGGAAAAACTTATCACAGGACATTAGGTATTGGTGGGACATTACCACTCTTGAGAACTATGCTAGAGTTAAAAGGATTCCGTGAGGCTTACGCTTGAAAAAGGTACCGTCCTTTGGCTTTATTAATAAAGATTTTGAGAATGACTGGAAAGCCATATTAGATCATTGCTCATTTAAGCTAATCAAATTGATCATTAAGTATAAGCTAAATTAAAAAAAAGAAAGTGAGAGCCAATGTGAAAGTCCTACAGGATAAATTGAAAGGTTGCAGAAAAATGGAGAATTTTATTAAATATGACCAAACACTTTTAAGCAACGTGGGTGCTATGGAAAAGTCTCTAATGATTAAGAAACAACAAAAGTTTGATAGGGACAAGATAGACTATGAGAAGCAGCAAGTTTATATATGGCAACGCTACACTACAAACGCACAAAAGCCACAACCAAAATCTGGTTCTAAATATCAGAATAATAAAAAACAAGGTGACTCCAAGAACCCGAATAAATCCATCCTAAAACGCCATGGAAACGCTTCCAGTTTTGAGTCAGATGGTTCTGACTATGAGAGTCGTTCACTAGGCGTTTCCTTTTGTGATGATGATGATAATTGGCGAGTTAGATCTACCTCCCCTGAAACCGACTCTTCACAAAAATCTGTTATGATGCCCTCTCGGAAAGAAGATAAACCTTCATACTCCTTGTTTCAAAAGGAGTCAAAAAACGAAAGAGGACAAGGAGATCATCAAAGAAGAGAAGGGGGAGGGGGATCCGGGGGATCGAGCAAAAGAAAGAAATATGCATAGGAGAAGTTGTGGATAATGTTATCAACATTTCACATAAGACTCTTACAGATGACCAGATTGCGGTTCTAAATAGAGGTTTAAATTTTGCCCCATACCAAGATTTTAATTTATTCAATACCATCATTGATCTCCAAAAATTAATTCGCAAATTGTCTCTTAAAAAATATTTTAATAGAAAAAAGGGACAACAGAGGTTCCACTATATTCCACTGATAGAGGTCTAGCTGAGAATGTTGATGGTATTGATGTTTCAATGGAGAATTTGGATTTGCATTCATTTCGTGAACAATGTGCTTTATCAGATCTTAGAGATCTTTATGATGAACAAAATCAGGATTTGGAGCCTGAGATCCCTTCCTCATTCAGCTTCTTTGGGCAATTACACTTAGGTCTTAAGAAGAAATCAACCTTTTGCCCTCATATTTTTAACAATCATAATATTAAGACATTTGAGAAGCTGGTTGAGAGGGATCTCAGGTTATTGGCTAGGGGTATTGTACCCCGGGGGGTTCCCTCTTTAAATAAAACGAATCTGTCAGATATTGACTTCCAGGAGATGATTGCCCTCAGGGAAGATAGGTCTATTACAATCAAAAAGGCTGATAAGGGAGGGGCCATTGTGGTGCCCTCTTCTTCAGATTATCAGGCAGAGGCACTTAGATTACTTGAGGATGTTGAATCTTATACAAAATTGACATGATCCCACATGTGAGTTTTTACACCTTTTGAAAGAGATTCTTGAAGAAGGAAAGGCCCTATTTGTACTTAACACAAAGGAATATGAGTTTCTCTACAATGCCTCACCTATTGTGCCCATCTTCCACCATCTCCCAAAGATCCATAAGTCACTTGTCCGCCCTCCTGGGCGGCCCATTGTGGCCAGTATTGGATCTTTGGGAGATGGGTTATCACGCTACATTGATGGTTTTTTACAGCCACTGGTAAAAAATCTGCCTTCTTTTCTGAGAGATTCTATGGATCTTTTATCCGCTATAAAAAATGTTATGATAGAAAAAATTAAACTAAACATATACTAAGCGCTTAACCTATTAGCCTAACTTAACAATACATGATAATGATGGATAAGTGCTCTAAATGTTGGAATTCCCTTACAAAGATACAACAATAAACTAGTGAATTCTACAGACTAATATAACAAACTGAGAAGACGGCTGCCTAAGGATTGAAAAACCACAAACCTATCCACAAGGTAAGTACAACAATAGCTTAAAAACAAAAATAAAACAAACAATGAAAGAAAACAGAAATAGTCCTTGGCGCACTATCTGGTATATAAACCTGCAGAAAAATGAAGTCCAAAGATCTTGGTAGTGAGGATTGTTGGTCCGGAATCCAATCGTACTCAAAGTCCTCTGAGGTGGTGGAATCAGATTTGTGCGAATGATGCTTTAATGCATGCCAGACCAATATGATTGGGTTCAAAGCAGGATCTTAATGAATGTTGCAGATGTGTTTTGGGGTCAAAGTCTTGGAAGGACTGGTGACCACTCCAGATGTGAAGTATTCAGAAATGTTACGTTCTTCCCTCTGAGCAATAATGACCTTCTGTATGTAGACTCTCTAATATGAGGAAAAA
Source organism: Ascaphus truei (assembly GCF_040206685.1). Classification (NCBI taxonomy): domain Eukaryota; kingdom Metazoa; phylum Chordata; class Amphibia; order Anura; family Ascaphidae; genus Ascaphus; species Ascaphus truei. Next base: position 119,298 of record NW_027457318.1, read on the forward strand.
GCCTTAATGGACTGGTCATGCACAGCTGCATCTAAAGACTTAGTAAACAATTATTTGGAAGTCTGACTCCTCCTCCCTGTCAGGGAGGGGGAGACAAAGAGCACGAACGAAAGAGAAGTGCCCGATAGAACAGAAAAGTAGCATATTCAATTTAAGCAAAGTGACACTGACAGATCCACAGAAGAGTGTCATCTCAAAGGGGTTATCTTTTGCGCCAGTGAAGAATCACAATAGCTTTGATCTCTTCATGGATGCAAATAGATTCCTCCGCAAACTCACCCTCAAAAGGTTTTTCATGAATAGAGACCAAGCCCCTAGATTAGGACCAACCATTCCACCAGTAGTAGCACAAGAGGTAAATATGGTCCACACGGGTTTGAAACCCAAGTCCTCCTTTTATCCTCACTTTGCAAAGGGCAATCATCTGGAAACATTTTTCCAGATGATCAACACTGATTTTGAGAATCTGACGATTAACAAACAGAAAATAACAGAGAATCTCACAAAACAAGAAAAAACAGCCTTAAAAGAAATCACAGAGAATGAGGAATTAGTGATAAAACAGGCTGATAAAGGGGGAGGAACTGTTCTGATGGACAGGGATAATTACAACAAGGAATCTTTAAGACTACTGGGGGAGGAAGAAACATACACTAAATTAAAGAAAAATCCAATAAATGAATTTACAGATGAGCTGAGGGTCCTGTTGGAGAGGGGGAGGCTCCTGGAGGTGCTAGACGAGGGGGAATATAAGTTTCTATACAGTGACAAGTCAAAGGTACCGGTATTTTACCAACTGCCAAAAATTCACAAAAGTGAAGTCAATCCCCCAGGCAGACCTATAGTCTCGGGGATTGACTCACTAACATCAAACTTGTCACTGTACATAGACATATTCCTCCAGAAATATGTCACTCAACAAAAGGCATACTTAAAGGATACCACAGATCTATTAAATACACTGAGCAAAGTCAGGTGGGAGAAGAATTTCTTAATGGCAACATGCGACGTTGTGTCGCTATATACATCAATAGACCACACAAAAGGATGTAGAGCCATAAAAAGATTTTTATTGAAAGATGCTGACCTAACAGACATACAAGCTGACTTTATTATTGATGGAATCATGTTCATTTTACAGCATAACTTTTTTTGGTACGAGGGAAGTCATTACTTGCAGAAACGAGGAACGGCGATGGGGACCAGGTTCGCCCCTAGCTACGCCAACCTCTTCATGGCATCATGGGAGGAAGATAACATCTGGCCTAATGGAGAGCTTGGGGAGGGCCTGGTCCTCTGGCGTCGGTTCATCGATGACGTGTACCTAATCTGGGGGAATGGAGAAAGTAAGTTACAAGATTTTCTAACAGGCATAGACAATGTAGAACTCAATCTAAAATTTACAAGCGAGTACAGTGACAGGCGAGTGAATTTCTTAGACCTAGAAATATATATAGAAAACGATCAAATAAAAACAAAAACATTCTTTAAGAAAACTGATAAAAATAACTACATCTTACGGACGAGTTGCCATCTCCCGAGGTGGATGGACGGAGTTCCATCAAGCCAGTTCACCCGAATTAAGAGGAACTGTAGTGAGAGGGAAACTTTCTTACAACAATCCAATGAACTAAAGGAAAGATTCATAGAGAAAAAATACAAGGAGGAAAAGATAGATGAGGCTCTACTAAAGATAGATAAATTGGAGAGGGAAGATCTTCTAAAACCTAAATTAAGGGATAAAACGATAAAGAACAAATCAGACTTTGCATTCCTCACTAACTATAATGGGGAAGCCAAGGAAATTAGGAAAATCATAAATAAGCACTGGCCAATACTGAAGAATGACCCAATTTTGGGAAGCGAACTACCTGATCATCCAAATATCATCTTCAGGAAAGCACGAAATTTAAAAAACACACTAGCTCCCAGTGTCCTTAAACAGAAAGCCAAGCCCCAGAACTGGTTACAATCCAATAAAGGTTTTCATGGATGCAAGACATGTAGAGTGTGTCAATTTAAATCGAACAACAAATTGGAGTTTACATCTAACAACACAGGGGAAAGATTCAATATAGAATCCAGTCTAACATGTAGGTCAGACCATGTTGTGTACCTCCTGGAGTGCCCTTGCAAACTACAATATGTAGGGAAGACTGAGAGACCAATAAGAACTAGGATTATCGAACATTTGAGTAGCATCAAGAGATCTCTTTTAACTCACAGTCTCTCCAAACACTTCATGGAGAAGCACCAGGGGGACACGACAGGTCTGACTTACACACCTATAGAATATGTCTCGGGCCACTGGCGGGGGGGTGACCGCAATCTGGAACTCATGAGAAGGGAGACCTTCTGGATTCACAGGTTGCGGACACTCTCACCCAGGGGACTCAACATGGAAATCGAGATTGCACCCTTCTTGTAACCTGTATAAGATGTAAAATTGCTGATGTGTTGAATTAACCGGTTCTTCTGTCTTTTCCTCCTTCTGCTGTTCTCTCTCACAGTGTGCAACTGCCATCCGTTATCCTTTATTATAAACCACATAAGAACTAAGATGTAACACACTACCTGTCATCCCTAGGTTAGGTTTATTGTTTAGGATTTTATGCCATTTGTATAAACTAGTATCTATATTTATAGACACCCTCATATATATGTGTATGTATTTTTTAAGTTGGTCTGTGATATGAACATGTTGTTTATATTCCATCATAGTATCGGCGCTATAATAATAAGTAAATGTCCTGCAATTATTTATGCCAATCTTACATTATGGAACCCCTTATAATATTAATATGTATTCCCATACTATAGAGAGTTTATATATATATGACGGAGCTCCCCCACTTTTTACATAATTTTGAAGTACCACATTGTACAACCTGTGGTATGAGATTAATTGTGAATTACTTTTTTTTTTTTTTTTTTTTTTTTTTTTTTTATATATATATCAATTGTGATTGTAATGCCCCCATAGTCCTGTCACGGGAAAAATTCTCTCTCCCTAAAAAACATACCCATGCCCTTTAAATTCATCCCTGGTGGGCTATAATATAATATAGATCACATTACAGAAATTAAGTCTGCCTTAAACCTGTCCCACTTGGAAACTATTCTAACCACACTACTATGAGCCTAAATTCTTAGTGCAAAGAAATAAAACATCATTCGAGCACCAATTATCTAATTGGACCACCCATTCCCTCTAAACATAGAAAATTATTAGTTCCCTTTACCCCACAAGGTGTGGTTAATGACAGGTTAAACCATGCCAAACCTCATATATTTAGGATTCCACTCCTGTTGAATAACGAGCTCCCTTATATATATGGATACAAAAATAGTGCAGACCAATTGATTTTACAAGTGTTTTATTGATTAATTAATTAAAAACCAATTATGGAAGGTATATAGAGATAGTTTAGAGGAGGGGGCGGTACACTCCTGAGGAAGCCACACACCTGGCGAAACGCGTAGAGTGGTAGCCGCCCTGAGAGGAGAGAGGAGAGATCTGGGAGCTGACACTCACACAGCCGCGACCGGAAGTGACGCATCGGGACTAAGCGGAAGTGACGCATTGGAGCAAGCAAGGCGGGACCATTGACCGGTGAGAGAGCTGGAGTCCAAGTCCTCTGCAGCACCTGTATACTCCTGTATATACCCAGCAAAGGGAGCCGAATAGCCCACACAAGAGGGGATCTACGAGGGGACTAGACCGGCGAGACAGCGAGCACCAGTGGAGGTGAAAGGTCACAGAGAGCGGTGGTCCACACGCAGTCACACCGGAGGAGGCGGGTGAGCCTGGAGCTAACCATTTTCTCTCCTCAATCACTATCAATGTGATACATGCCTTAACCACTTGTTTTTATTGTAAGTGTTTATTTTTACCCTATAAAGTCGAGTTTTTTATTGTTACTGGTCTGCACTATGGTATCATTTCTTTTACATATACACTGCTGCTGAGCTGAGAGTTGGAGATCCCACTACCTGGTTAAAGAAATCCTCCTAGCAGAGACCATTGTGTGTCAAAACCGCTCGTTTTTGACTTACATCTTGTAAGTAGGCAACACATAGGAGCCAAGACAGAACACAAATTTATACACCTTTTAAAAACTGTCTGCAATTAGATTGTTTTTTCTTTTTGTTCTATTTCCCTTTATGCTCCCCCTGGATTGCAGTTGGACAATTTTATCTTCAGACACGGGGTACTGCTATGGGGACGTCATTTGCCCCCTCTTATGCTAATTTGTTTGTGGGTCTTTGGGAATCCACACACATTTTCGGTGCTGATAATTCTTTTCGTCATCAGATTATTTTCTATAAACGGTATATTGACGATTTGATTATGATTTGGGATGGGGATTTATTATCACTGCATGCCTTTATTCATACACTTAATACTAATTCTTTAAATCTTAAATTTACTTATGAAGAACACATGAATCACATCAATTATTTAGACATTACTTTATTTATTGACACGACAGGCACTATTCAAACGGACATTTTTAGAAAGCCTCATTCACGTAATACTTTATTGGAAGCAGACAGCAGTCATTCTAAATCATTCATTCGAAGTATACCCAAGGCTGAATTCCTTCGACTAAGACGGCTTTGTTCAAATGACGATTTATTTGAGCATCAAGCAGAGGAATTAAAAACTCGATTTGCTCAAAGAAAATATAATCACACTGATATTGAAGCAGCATATCTGTGTGTCAAATCTACAAACAGGATCGATTTGTTATCGAACTCGTCTGTGAAGTTCAAGAAGAAACATGAATTGGATCGAGTGACGTCTGCTCTATTTGTCACCCAGTTTAGTCGCCAGGCTGAACAGATTCGTTCTATCATTTATAAACATTGGGGGACCCTCACTCTTGATAAGGACCTACATAGTTCAGTTAACCAGGGTCCAGCCATTACTTTTAGGAAATCCAAATCCTTATCTGACTATCTTTCTCCAAGATTGTTTGACTCTAAGAAGTCTAACAAATCTGTTTAAAATAAAAGGTTTTTTTAAATGTGGAAAATGTTGCGTTTGCTGCTATGCGAAACCAATTAAGTCTATTAAGACTATTTATTCTAAAAAGAACTATAGGATCCCATCCTTTATTAATTGTGACTCACAATTTGTCATATACTTTCTTACCTGTGGCTGTGGCCAAGGGTACGTGGGCTGCACTATACGCCCTGTTAAAAACAGAATCATGGAGCATATACGTTCCATTAAAAGAAAAGATTTCATGTTACCAGTTTCAAAACATTTTACTGACTGTCCTTCAGGAGGTCTATCAAATGTTCATTTTTCTGCTGTAGAACTGGTGCCCATGCCCATGAGAGGGGGTGATAGATTAAAGCTCCTCAACCAGCGGGAGATGTTTTGGATCCATTCTTTGGATACATTATCCCCTGCAGGAATTAATACAGAATGGGATCTAGAAAAGGTGAAGGGAAACACAAAATGGATGTGCCCCCTAAAAGAATTCACTTAAATGCACACCATAACAGTGTAAAAATTAACTTTTAATAAATTTACTTAAAACATATATTACCAAAGTAATGTGTAATGTGAATTAAAAATATATTAAATCAACGCTATCAGGCAACCTTGTCGTCAGTTATAAGTTCATACTATCCCATTTAACCACTTAATAATGGTGGGATATGGAGGACACAGATTGCTAGGAGTCAGGGTGTTAACCCCTCTGGAGCAACGGTGAGACCCAATAATGGAAGTGTATAGATGTACACAAGTGAGTGGCCAATGGGTTAAATGTCCAGCTACCTTGCTAGATCAGCCAGCACTGCGCACTATAATGGAGACTTTAGTGTGTTAAAATAAGAGTGCTAGAGTGATAAAGCTGGCAAATGCAGTGATAATGGTAGTACATACACTGCTTGTCCGGGATGGGAAGGGAGCGAAGATAGCAGGGATACACCATGAAAAATAAAAAATAAATGCATACAATAGTGTAATAAGTTCTTTTCAATCTGGATAAAACATGTATGTCTTGGCTCTATAGCAATGCCTACTTACAGCAGGTCAAAAGGAAAAAAGCATTGATCTACACAGCAGGTAGAAAGGTGTCAGGATCTTCAGGAACAACAGCCCAGGTTTACAGCATAAGAAATCAGCACCTCAGCTCAGACGTCAGTAGATGTGAGTGGATCAGAGACATGCAAAAGACAAAATGTCCTGGGGGTTTGTGTTTACCTGGACACAGGTGGGCGGTGCTTTTGAGGGTGTAAACCATATAAGAGTTTGATTAAGACCAGTGAAACTACTCTTTGATAAAGCGCACCATGCGAGAGGTTTCTCTTTTTAATTAGTTATGTCCCAATAAATAATTTGTTATTTTTTCTATTAGCCTCCAGTTCTCGTTTTTTCATAGTTGTGATCCAAGTCTTTTCCTTCCTGCTTACTACGTACAGTCAAGCTGGTGGTTTTATTAAATCTACCAGTCTTAAACACTGGCATATTCTGCAAAATGATGATATATTATCTGAAAGTTGCTGTGTACCACCAATGGTGGCATTCAAAAGAGGGAGGAATCTGGCGGATAGCCTGATACATGCAGATAATGAGGGTAACTACAGAACTCCTCATTTTCTGGAGGGTGGCAGACCGGGTAACTTTAGATGCATGAGCTGCTCGGTCTGTAACAGTCTGACTACCGGTAGTCAATTCAGTCACCCCCCAAAGCGGGAGAATCATAAAAATTAAAAATAGACGCCCCACAGCGTGTGCTCCGCTGCTACAGAGACTGGAACAGTGAAAGACATTATTGCTTGGCACGGCGAATTGGCTGTACTGCTGTTCAGCTGAACTGGAGACCTAAGTACTACCTTGAGGCTGAGGGCTGTACTAACAGCTAACCGATTGGAAGACCACCCAGGCCCTACCCCCGAGGCTGAGGGATTGAGAAGGAGAGAGCCACGACATCTCTATTGGCGTCCGTTGGTGCTTGGGTAACATTAACCCTGAAATGATTGTTTTTTCTATCTAAATGTACGCTTAATACTCACCTTTATTTTGTGGTTACTAATATAATTTTTAATGCACTATGAGCGTTGTGCGCTGTGTTTTTTTGTATTTCTGTTTGCTATTAGGGGGTATTTGAGCCATCCCTGGTGCCACAGCTGCAGACGTTCCATATACTCTACGTGTTTAAAGGTCACCTCTTTTTGTACATCACTATATCACCTCACTTTTATTGATTGTAGTAGCGCACTATATCTTTTCACATTTTCTCACTCCAGATAGGGAGACTTTCTTATTGAGACGTGAAGCATTCTGGATACATGCTTTAAATACCAGCAACGGTATGGGTCTTAATGAGCAACAGAATTTAAAATGCTTCCTTAATAGAAGGTAATTTTTTGTCTTTCTACAGGCATATTTGATCTTGCACCATCCATGGACTCTGCACTTACCTATTGGGAAAATTATCCTTTTTGTGTGGTTTTTTTCCCTTCCCTCCCTCCCCCTTCTCTCCCCCCCCCCCCCTGGCTGTGTGTACCCATTTCTGACTAGGTATACACACTAGTATATTCTAAATACTGATGTACTGCATATTCTTATGTGGCATTTCACGGTAACTTTGCAGGATTATACTGATGTCATCAGCAGTATACAGTCACATGTTTTTAATAGTATATTGCTGTATTAGTTTTGTGCACATATGCTTTATGAATATTTTGGTGTGTGGTTTATTTACACTTTCAGGGTGATTTATAGGAGTGTGTCACTCCTCCCTGCTCTGACACTGATCCCATGGCGACGGATACATCTTTGTCCAGCCCTGTGAGTACAGTCTTGATTGGTGCACACCCCCCCCTTCCCCCCGACGGGCGGGTCACGCTGACGTCATCATGGGGGAGTGTTCAGTCTGGGGAGAGGTGTGGCTGTGGCTGCATTCCTCCAAGACAGCTCTATGCTGTATTGCCAGGGATTTAGACCTAGACGTCTGACGTCACTAGGGGGCGCCATATGGTAGCTCTGACATCACTAGGGGGCGCCATATGGTAGCTCTGACGTCACTAGGGGGCGTCAACATCCTGGTTATGTGGCAGAGCGGGGAGAGTATCAGGGGGGTGGTATATATTGTGACTGTTTTCTTGTGTTTGGTAGCCTTCACCTTGAGAAAGGCAGTATTAGACTGCCGAAACGTTGGACTTTATGGCATATTAAACCTCCTTTGAGTAAGACCGTGTGCCTGCTTCTTCTTCTTTGTCCGGCTACAGGAAGGGTCAGGAGACAGGGAGGACAGAGGCAGGAGAAACCCATCTGACTCCGGCCTTGCCTGTCCCTACGAATACAAACACACAACCCCTCACTGAATAACATAGCCCTAATCCCATGTAATAATCCTGGGTGTAAACAAAATAATGGTTTTATGAATATTGTAATGGTTTATTAGGGACCTAGGAGGTGGCTAGTGGGGCTGTTATGTGTATTTTTGTTTATTGTGGGTAGTGGGGGTGGATGAACGGGGTATTGGCCCCAAGGATGGGTGTTTAGGCCTACCGGGTGGGGGGGGGGTAGCGGGAGGGGTTAACCCCTTCATTACCTTAGCGGTATTAACCACGAAGTTAAAGAAGAGGTTAAGTCATCCTGCAACCCCCTGGCAAGGCCTAAACACCCACCCAGGGCCAAATACCACCTTCACCCACCCCCGCTACCCACAATAAGCCTGGCACGGGTGTATAACCCCTTCATTGCCTTGGCGGTAATGAAGTTGCCTGTAAATGCATTTTTTATGCATCGGATTCATGCCGGGGGTCTCTGGTGCTGATATTAATGGATATCAGCTCTGGGACACATGCATGTTATTTTCATCGCAGCTTCACCCCACCTTCTTGCCAACTTTTGTGGCGGGACAATTTGGAGAAGAAACAGCAATTTTAAAGTGGCGATCAGCCGCAATAAGCTGATCAGGGCTTATAGAATTGAGCGTGTTTGAAAAACTGGCGATCAGTGCTGAAAAGTGGCTTATCACCGCGCGTCTGCCGATTTTATTTATTTATTTATTTTCCGGCAAAAAAACCCCGGTTATTTTTGCTCTAATCGCCAGCTTCTCTGGGCTTTCTGAATCGCTGTAGGCTTTTTTGGCTATAAACTGGTGATAAGTGGCTTATCGCTGCTTACTGCATGAGGGCCTTAGGGAGGATTTGTTCCTGTAAAGTACACCTAGTTTGGCATAGGATTTGGATGTCAGGGTATCAATGTGCATCCCAAATGTTAAATGGGAGTTGAACTATATGCCCAGATATTTCAAACAAGTAACAGGGGCTAGGATGGTATTAGAGCTGGTTTTTATCTGAAGCTCTGTCATTGGCAGCTTTAGCAATTTAGCTCTGGTCCCAAATACCATTGTTACAGTCTTGTCAGTGTTTAAAATCAGTTTGTTTGGGGAAATCCAGTTTCAAGTCTCAAAAAATCAGATTGAAGTATGTGTTCAAGGTCAGAGAGGCGAGGGCTGCGTGCATATAGGATCAGATCCAAGGCCTCTCACAATAACCTGTTAGGAATATTATTTTCTCATCTATCCGACATAAGTATAAAATATACTCTACCAAGACCCCTAATACAGAGTTACCCACCTTATACGGGAGCAGCTGCCAGACGAGTACAGTAAATGTATCTTATTTCTTTTACCACTGGAGGGCAGCGTGGAGTTGCAAGGAGTGGCGCCCGTAAAGACGACGTGCCAGTTAGGCGGAAGGAGACGCGCACACACTTTTATGTGAAACGGATATTTTTGGGGAGGGATTTAGTAGTCTGAGTGAGAAAATTGATATTTTGTCACAATGGAAAAATGGAAAAATTAACCATTTAAATATGCACAGATTTTATCCCACGTTTGGAAATTAGGGATGTTGCCTAAAAGTCTGAGAATGCATTAAGTGCCACCCACGGGCTTTAATGAAGCAGCATTTGTGGGATAAAGGGAACAGCATCCTGTATAAAGGTATTTTGGGCTCGATATAAATAATTGAAGCCAAAAACTAATATTAAGTAAATTGAGAATGGAAAAATATTCAGCACAAACGTACAGAATGTGATATTCTGAGAGATCTTACAGATGTTATCAAATCCCACAATGAATATATAGAAAATGTCTGTATAGAACGAGTCAAACAAGAATATGCCAATAAAACGTTTAATTGGGAGATACAGGGGCCACAATTCAGGTCAGTTAGCTGGAAGAAGGGAAGCCGGTCAGCCAGAAGAGCAGGTCCTCCGGTCAGCCAGAAGAGCAGGTCAGCCGGTCAGCTCTGAGATCAGCATTACTTATATCCCCTAAACGTTGTCCCCTGCATGTAATGCGCAGAACAGCCTGCACTGCATATACTGTACATGAGATACTTAACCCTTTCTTTTCGCTCGACTCTAATCTGAATGATTTGCTAATTGGTTTGTAATTAGAGAGATATTTGTAGCAGAATCCCATGTATGTTCTTTTTACCTTTTTAGATACCGTTTTGTGTAATAAAAGATATGAGATCAGAGGGGCTTCCTGTTTGCACTCGTGTTTTGGCAGAAGTGTATATGTGACCCTATAAATCTCCCTCACACCCGGCTTGGCAGCGTGACACTAGTGCAATGACCTGGGGAAGAATCACTGAGCTGTTAGCAATAGATACAACGGATAGAAAAGACACTACACATAGGTTGGATTAAAGAGAGTATTTTATTGAAATAATGAATCTCTTTGCTGGTAGGGGCCTGCAGCACATTGCAGAGCAATATAGTAACACGCAGAGCAATGCACTGCAGGCCCCTCCGGCAGCAAAGGAGTGAAGACCAATGCAGGGTGTATAAAGATCTCACTGATAATTCATGCACAAAGGGCAATTTGTTGCTGTGATCCAGAGGAAGGCGAAACATAACCCCTGCTGTGCAATGGGGGAAAAAAATTCCTTCCTGACCCCATTAAATGGCGATCGGAGGGTCCCTGGATCACTGCGCAGTGAGATCAGATGGAGCAGCACAGATCAGCGTTGTTATACACAGGGGCACACTCAGTATATAGAGATGTGGGTGATGGGGCCCTTGTGCCCCTGTGTATAACTCACCTGCTCCCCCATCCCCCTGCATATCTATCCCATTCACCCCTTTTCCTCCCGCATACCTCGCAGGGCCGGCCGGCCATTAGGCGGTCGCCTAGCGCGCAAAGGTCCTAGGGGCGCATTAATAATCATTATTATTTTTTTTCTTATTATTTCTAATTTATTTATCTTTTTTTTAAAATTATTATTCTTTTTTTTTATCCAGTATTTTGGCGCCCTTTTGTTTTTATTTTGCGTCGCGCTGGGGTGCGGTCGCACCCCCTGCAGTCCCGATAGCTACGCCACTGTTTATTTTATTATTTTATTTATCTTGTTATTTTTTATACAACTGGGGCACAAATTTTAAGTTTCGCCTCGGGCGCATGAAACCCGTGCTCCGGCCCTGCTCCTTGTTCTCTCTCACCCTCTCACGCCCAATATCCCTATCTCCCTCTAGTACCTGCCCCTCCCGCAGCCTTCCTGATCTTATCTGCCTCTCCTGCGGTCAAACCAACTTCTCAGGGCCCCTAGAATACCCCTGTATCTACGCCCTGGCTCCTCTGCTACCTGCTCCCGGCTTCTTCTCTGCCTAAAAAAGGTGAAGCAGCAGATCTGTCCGCACCTCTCGTATTCTCCTACCTGCTCCTGGGGTCTTCTCCTCCGCCTAAAAAAGGTGAAGCAGCAGATCCGGCCACACCTGTCGTATGCTCCTTGGTCATCGTACACCACGTCTGCCTCCTCGGCCGCCTTGTAGCCCACCTCATTGTTCCACTTGACGCCCGCTTTTTCGTATGCCTCGTCGTCCGCCTCGTAGCCCGCCTCGTCGTCTGGTGGCACAAAGGGCACCACCTTCGTGCGTGTCCTGACCTGCAGGAGACATGAAGTGTTTGTAACCAGGGACAGTGATACTCTGTATCGCAAGAGCTCCTGTGCCACTTATACCCCCTCCGCAATACCACGTTATACCGCCCTCCACAGGGCAAATACCCGTTATACCCACCTCCCCAGGCCCAGTACCCAGTTATACAACCCTCCCAAGGCCCAGTACCCTGTTATACACCCCTCCCAAGGCCCAGTACCCTGTTATACGCCCCTCCCCAGGCCCAGTACCCTGTTATACACCCCTCCCCAGGCCCAGTACCCTGTTATACACCCCTCCCAAGGCCCAGTACCCTGTTATACACCCCTCCCCAGGCCCAGTACCTGTTATACCCACCTCAACAGGCCCAGTACCCGTTATACCCACCTCACCAGGCCCAGTACCCATTATGTACCCCTCCCCAGAAGGTCATATTTCTATTTATCAAAAATACATTGAGTAACCTCTGGTTTTCAGGCATGTCCTAGGGGAGTTATCACAGAGACACAGAAACGTCGCTGAGTTTGGTGAGTAACTCCCTTAACCTCTCAGCAGTTGAATTCCCCATTAGGCGCTTAACACGTTAAAAACAAGCGTTGCTATTTCTCTGCATGAAGTTGCAGGTAATTGGAAGAGTTACACAGTGACGGCTATTTCATCACTCACCTTCTTCTCCCGAAACGGTCTTTTCTGTCTTATTTCCGGCTTCACATCGGATATCCATATCCATTCTTGGCCTCTGATCTGTATGCAAGACAATGCTTTAAGACAGGGTTGCGCAACCTTTTTCCCTGCTCCCCCCTCCCCCCTCCCCACCTTGTCTCCGACGTTCTGATGTAACGACGTCATGTGATATCACGTTGCTATGGCAATGCCACATCATGTGACGCCACGTTGCTGTCGCCAGAAGCCGCCGGAGACAAGGAAAGGGAACTTACAGAGGACTTGCGCGCGATTTCCGGCATTTAATTTAAATGCTGTGGGGAAGAGCGAGGGGCCACTGTAAGCGCCGAGCCCCTCCTCCCAAGAAAATGTCGCGCCCCTCGATTTGCACACCCCTGCTTTAAGAGATATTCTGGGACCCTCCAACTCCTCCATCGGACCCTTCCTCATACTCATATTGACTGACCTTGCAGTGCTCTGCCCTGACTTGCACTGACCTGCTATGATGCCTCTCAAAATACCATGCTAACTCATTCTGAACATACATGTGTCCTTTCTACATGTTACTCAGCTTGTATGGGCCACAGACAGCTTTCCCGGGGTCCAGGACTAGTTTCCACCGGGGACCCTCACCCATGGGTCGGCGACCTTGCGAGAACCCACCCCCCCCCCAACCTGTTTTCTCTTGCACTGCCATAGACTACAACATTTCGGCCTGCTGGTCTTTTTCAGGTAAAGTGGCTAAACCCACTAAATCCAGCAAAGAAAGGCCAGCAGCCAAAACATTGTAGTCTGTGGCACAATAAATTATCTTTTTTTATTCAAATCTGTGTGCCCTTTTCCATCAATCTTATTGTATACATTGGACGAAATGCCGGTCTTCCCTGAGACTAAGGGGCACTGGTAAAAGTATCACTAATTGTTTTTTTTGGTATGCAGCAAATCCCCATCATTTTTGCGTTCTCTTGCTCTGCCCCAATCTGACACACCACCTTGCTCTCTCACCCCCCTCTTACACTCCCCCATCACCCTTTCCTTCCCCAAAGGTTGTCCTTTAATCAGATCTTACCCAAATTGTCTCCATCTCCCTTGGAAATGTTCTGTCTTTAAGCTGTGTGGCTCCTCTTGATCCGAACTTTCTTAGCTGACCCCTTTAGGTTTCGGCTCCGAGGGTCTAAAAAATAAGCGACTCCGAAAAGATGTGAAATATGCACAAGGGTCCTAAAATATTTATCTAATGGGGCTCTGAGGGGGAGACTTAAATACTAGTTAATATAATCTATTTAACTAACAAATATGATCTATTAAACTAAGAAATATAATGTATCAAACTAAATAAATATCTATTAAACTAATAAATAGAATCTATTGTACTAAGAAATATAATCTATTCAACTAAATAAATATAATCTATTTAAAAACAATACAATAAAAAGCTGGAGAAATGATACGTTAACCAAGCCACAGATGTGATGCCAATGAGCGTTGAACTCCTTGCAGATCCACCGTCAGCTGGTTGTGGCAGAAAGTGGTGACATGCAGTAGAACAGAGTGGTTGAGCTGTAACCACGGCAGTCAGGTCAGAAATCAACACAATATTTTTTGAAATTTAGAATGAGAATGTTCAATATGTCACATTCTGGGCTCAGACCCTGAGCCCTGTCACATGTTAGCAGCTTGTGATAATAGAAGATATCCATATACTGGGATGTGATAAGAGACATGAAGGTCATTTTATACTGGGTCCCATAACCTGCTTTATATGAAGTATCATTTTACACTAATTAGTAGAGATGCTACATTTTGAAAAATAGCGCTTTTGGCGACATTGTTCATTTTCTCTACAAATGATAAATGAAAAAGTTGGATAAAACGTTATATGTGTGTGTGCGCGTGCAATATATATATATATATACACATATACATACATACACATATAGTATGTTTATATATATATATATCATACTATATGTATATATATTGTCTGTTTTATACACACATACACGTGTGTGTATATGTATGTGTGTGTGTGTGTGTGTGTATATATGTGTGTGCGTGTGTATATATATGGTATAACCCAGAGGTGCGCAAAGTGGAGGGCGGGAGATTTTTCGGGGGGGGGGGGGGAGGCGCACGGGCGGTTGCAGAGGCCCCGCGCACTTCCTCGAGGCATTAAAATGAAATGCCGGGGGATCGCGTGAGGCCTCTGCAATGCTATTACTTACCTTGACTCTGCCGGCGTCACTCGTGTCCATGGCAACGCGGTGTTAAATTACGCCGCGGGGTCATGTGACGTCACCCTCGTCAAATGCCGCTGCCGGTCACGTGACGCCGCATCAAGGTAAAGGAGGGGGTGGGGGCACGAGCTCCCCTGGTATAACCAATAAATAATATAGCTGATATAGCAATTTGGTTGTGGCTAGAGAAAGATTATAGTGGCAGTGAGAATTAGTGGCCAGAATTAATAAGTAAAAAGTAGCTGTAATAAAATAATAATAAACACTATGCCTAAACACAATAACAGTCCAGAAACTTAGCTCTAATAGCTATGTTATAGCTCAATCATAAAAGGATCCAATTCGGGCATCCTCTGGAGTCCTGGCAGCTCTCTTCGGGGAAACAACCACCTCCTCGATAGATACCTAAACAAAAAAAAAGAAGAGAAAGCGCCCGCTCCATGTGTAAATTCGGTTTAACAATTTCATTTCCTGGACAAGATAAAAATAACAAACTCACAAACATCCGTTTGGTAAAAGCGTTGTATGAGACAGGCTCGTGCTCCGTGGTAATCCGGTGGTCAATCCGGTGGTCAATCCGCAGCTCCAGACTTTGGACGATGACCGGGAAACTCGATAGGCTGCGCCCCTTGCAGTGTGGTCCTCCGGCAATCTGTAGTATGCAGTTGTGATTCCACTCTGTAATTCCGGTGTCTCGCCTTGTTCGCGTACCAACTTCCCTTCCGGCGTCAAGACGGATAGTGTGGCAATAGCAACGAGAAGAATGTACCTACGTGTTTCTTCAGCACACGGCTGATTTCATCAGAGGATAATGCTACAACTCAGTCGTAATGGTTTTATAGTCCTACAGTCCAATTGGTAATGGCATAATAGATCACATATGTTACTGATTTTAGATAATAATAGATTCTTGTATGACACACACACACGAACACATATACATATATATATATATATATATGTATATATATATACATACACACATATATATATTTACACACAAATACATATATTTACACACACATATATATATATATATATATATGAAACCAGGTGTCCCACCAAGGAGACAAAAAACAGCACTCAAGGTATATGTGTAGAGGTATAAGTACCGTGTTAGCCGAGCTTCAATAATCATAAAATAATAAAAAAATAATATCATCTATTTATTTTTTGATTATATATATATATATATATATATATATATATATATATATATATAGATAGATAACAGCAGGCACTTCAAAGGCTCCAAAGAAATAAGTGCTTGTTCAACAAAAATTACAGGAAACCAGGTGTCCCACCAAGGAGACAAAAAAACAGCACTCAAGGTATATTGCAAAAGTGTATTTGAAAAAAAGCAGGCACATATAAATCCAACGTTTCGGTCCTGTATAGGGCCTTCCTCACGCCCCTGAGGAAGGTCCTATACAGGACCGAAACGTTGGATTTATATGTGCCTGCTTTTTTTCAAATACACTTTTGCAATATACCTTGAGTGCTGTTTTTTGTCTCCTTGGTTGGGACACCTGGTTTCATATATATATATTTTTCATTAGGATTTATTTATTCATCTTTCATTATTATTATTTACTAGCTGAGAGACCCGGCGTTGCCCGGGATGTAAATGCGTAATAGGTAGTATTATTTATAACTCGTGGAACAATAGGTGAGTATTTGTTGTAAAGGTTTCGGGGGGGGGGGAGAAAGGGGAGCGGGGGGGGGGGAGAGAAAGGGGAGCGGGGGGGGGAGAAAGGGGAGCGGGGGGGGAGAAAGGGGAGCGGGGGGGGGGGGAGAAAGGGGAGCGGGGGGGGGGGGAGAAAGGGGAGCGGGGGGGGGGAGAAAGGGGAGCGGGGGGGGAGAAAGGGGAGCGGGGGGGAGAAAGGGGAGCGGGGGGGGAGAAAGGGGAGCGGGGGGGGAGAAAGGGGAGCGGGGGGGGAGAAGGGAGAGGGAGCGGGGGGGGAGAAAGGGGAGCGGGGGGGGAGAAAGGGGAGCGGGGGGGAGAAAGGGGAGCGGGGGGGGAGAAAGGGGAGCGGGGGGGGGGGAGAAAGGGGAGCGGGGGGGGGGAGAAAGGGGAGCGGGGGGGAGAAAGGGGAGCGGGAGGGGGAGAAAGGGGAGCGGGAGGGGGGGGAGAAAGGGGAGCGGGGGGAGAAAGGGGAGCGGGGGGGGGAGAAAGGGGAGCGGGGGGGGAGAAAGGGGAGCGGGGGGGGGAGAAAGGGGAGCGGGGGGGGGGAGAAAGGGGAGCGGGGGGGGGAGAAAGGGGAGCGGGGGGGGAGAAAGGGGAGCGGGGGGGGAGAAAGGGGAGCGGGGGGGGGAGAAAGGGGAGCGGGGGGGGGGAGAAAGGGGAGCGGGGGG